>NC_056609.1:28063840-28363840 GCF_018340385.1 Cyprinus carpio | reverse complement strand
ATTTATTTATTTATATAAAAATTATAATTCTAATGAATTCAGACATGAGCAGAAGCAAAATGTGCTGTTTTCCATCATCACTAGCAGCTCCTCTCATACTGTATGAGAAAGTCTCTTGATGCTGAACTCATTGCTATGGCAACTGATGTAGATACATGGGATGTTGACTATACTGAACAAACGGATGTGATTTCATCACTAGCAAAGTAACAATCCTGAAGATCAGAAATGAACAGCAAATGGCTTTGAGTGCAGAACGTCACACAGGTCTGCATCTGTATTCATTTTACACACTAGTGTTTCAAACATCATTCGGATCATAAGCGACAGTCAGACATGCACACATTACTAAAACACAATCAAATCAGCAAATATCAGTCCTGAGAAAAACCCTCCGACGTCTGACATAAAACACATCTCACATCTCACTATCTTCAGTAAAGAAAATGGACGTGTGGCCCCTAAGTGAAGAAATCGATAGCTGAACGTTACGAATACAACTTAAGCCAAGAGTCTAGTGAAAACTTTGTTCAAATGTTTTAAAAGCAATTTCACGGCATATGGAACACAATGTTGCACCGAACTGCTCTGAATGTCATTGAAATAAAAAAATTTATTTCAAATAATACATTTGTAATAATACATTTTTAAAAATTCTTAAAACAAATGAATATATTTATTCATCAAGGATGCATTAAATTGATCAAAAGTGAAAAAAAAGACATTTAGAATTTTACAAAAGATTTCTATTTCAAATAAATGCTGCTCTTTTGAACTTTCTATTCATCAGTGAATCCTAAATAAAAGTTTTTCCACAAAAATATGAAGCAGCACAACTGTTTCCACATTGATAATAATCAGAAATGATTCTTGAGCAGTAAATCATCATATTAGAATGATTTCTGAAGATCATGTGACACTGAAGACTGGAGTAATGATGCTGAAAATACAGCGTTGCATCACAGGAATAAATTACATTTTACAATATATTCACATAGAAAACATTCTAAATTGTTATAATATTTTTAAAATATTTTTTTAATTTTAATGGCTTTATTTTTAACAAACAAGTGCAGCCTTGGTGAGCATAAAAGACATCTTTCAAAAGCCTTTTTTAAAATCTCAAAATTGTAACTTTTTTTATTCATTCATTCATTTATTTTTATTTTTTTGTAAATGTTTTGTGAAACATATTTTTCAGAAAAATAAAAGTCACTAGTCTGACGTTTTGTTATCCATCCCTGTACGTGTGTTGTTTTAAGACAGAATGACCCTCAGAGCAGAAGGATCAGTAACAGCGTCAGACTCAACATACGGCCAAATGTGTTTCAAATCAAGTCCCAGACGTCCACAGAGGAAGACGAGCTGTTTAGGGTTACAGAAAGTCAGATTTGGGCTACAAACATTAGATTAAGCTGAGTAAAAACACACTGTCCGGGAGAAACCCATCACTGTGCCAGAATGAGAGCATCACAAGATCATGTGATTTATACATGATACGGTTGTCATGGCAGCGGCCTAGATCACGCTAAGACAACGGCGCGGCGAGCAAGAGGAAGAAGATGACTGAGGCCAAGAATAAATACTCATCAAAGTTTCAGATCATGAAGGAATAAAAAGGAAAAAAAATAACAATAAATTATTTGAATTCATTTAAATTATTGTAATTAATTATTATTTGGTTATCTTATTATCTGCATATTATTTTCAACATTCAAAATATTTTACAGATAAAACATTGTCTCACATTTCACTGCTGGTTATATATGCTCTAAAAAATCTTGAATCTTAATAAAACGTAAGTCACATTTGCCACTACAAAAAATGCTGTTACAATGGCAAAAAAATAAAAAATAATAATAAAAAAATATTTTAAATTAAATAATTATAATAATTTTCAATATTTTTTTTTATTTTTAAGATTATATTGAACCTTGAAAATATTTTACAGTTAAAACATTGTCTAAATAAAACATGAGTTGCATTTGTCTGTACAAAAGGTGCTGTTACAATGCCAGAAAAATAATATATAATATAATAAATATATATATTTTTGATTATTTAATTATTTACAGATCTTTTTATAGGTAAATTACAAATAAAAGTCTCAGATCTGAAAGGAAAGAGTAAAAAAATATATATTTTTAATTATTACAGTTGTTTAATTAATTAATTTATTATATTATTATCTGCATATTATATATTAAATATTTTACATTATTATTATTAATTAATTAATTAATTTATTTATTATTTGCATCTTATCTAGAACTTCAATTTTGAGAGAAAATTATAAATCTGATATGGTTACAACTACTAGCTTCTCTTCAATCAATCAATCAATCAATCAATCAAATAATTTTTCCTTTTCTTATTTTTTTTACATTTTTATATTATGGATAAAAGGATCTGCTAAAATAGATAAGTAATAAATAAGTAATAGTGATGCCACCATTAAAATAAAATATATATTAAAGTAGTAAAAACGGCAAAAGCACAATTATTAAATTACTAAAACTTAACATTTAATTAAAATGAAAACTGAAAATATAAAAATAAAGGTAAATTCAAAATATGAATAAACACTATTCTATTAATACTATTAAATAAATAGTATATATAATACTAGAAAAACACTTTTTAAGAACAACTACACTGTTTCTGCAGGAAGTTTTCAAAGTCTGAAACACAGGAACAATAATTCTTCCAGCAGTTCAGCTAAAACATGGCACAAAAAAAAGCAACAGCAAGGTCAAGGGTTTGATGCATGGAGTAATAACAAATGTGTTCCTTGAATGCACAATCAAAGAGTCTGACAAAAGTGTGAATGTAATAAATTGATGAAAAAGGTTGAAAGAGAGAGCTGCAGTGTTTTGAGTGGCACCCACCTCAGTCAATGAAATCTCAGTAGATCAGCAGGTGCTTTATACAGTCCTGGCCTTCACAACCAGCAGTTTCACTTCCTTTAGTGCCAGCCATAGGGAACTGTGCATTTGTTCAGCAGTCGATGTGAACGACGAGCCACATCCTGCTTCACACACACACACACACACACACACACACACACACACACACACACACACACACACACACAGCAGCTTCCTGTCACTGGCCGCACCAGCTGGAGTTCACTGATAGCCACCGCAGCCTCACACACAGCTCAACACTGCCACATCAACTCACAGTCAGGCATAAAGCACTAACTGATCTGTTGTCTTCATATTTTACATTTGATTACAGGTTTTGGCGGATCAGCTGATATGTGCATCGGGGCCTCAAACAAGAGCTGAATTTAAAAGGAAGGCATTTCCCATATGGCATAAAAAGGCCAAAATATATTTTAAATATATGCTAAATATGTGTTGTAAAAAGTGAAACTCAATGAAATATGTTTGTGAAAATGAAAATATATTTAGTTTCAACTTTCATATACCAAAATATATTTCAAAAGGTATTTCGGAGGCAAGAAAATCAATTTAAAAAATCGTTAAAATCTTAACAATATATATTAAAAATAAATTAAACACAAAAAAAAACATACATATATATATATATAGAGAGAGAGACACACAGTAATATATTATTATAATATAAAGATTATAATTATATTGTAATATATAAATATAAAAAAAAAGAGAGAGAGAGAGAGAGCGAGAGAGAGAGATATTTTTAAATATACATACACACACACACACACACACACACACACACATATATTTACATACACACACACACACACACACACACACACACACACACACACACATATATATAATATATTGGTTAAAAAAATACATTTACATAAATATATTTTGAAAAATATTTTACCAAATATATTTTGGTCCATGTTTGCATGTTCTGAAACATATTCAAATATATATTTGATAATATACATATTTTTGCTGTATGGCTTGCATTTTCTGCCCCATATTCAAGGAGCACTTAAAAACTCGGATATAATAACTCTGAAATCTAAAAGGACTAACTTGTTAAAAATCAGGTTCAATATAATCAGCTTTTCTATAAGTTACATGCAGAGTTTCTATCTGACTATGACTGAATATGACAAACAATGACTAATGCAACCAGTAGAATAGACTTCCGTCTGATGAGGACAAAATAACAATGCAGGCTTGGAGACCTGAGGCTGAACTCTTTCACTTGTGCCAGTAAGAACCCACCCTAGAAAGCACATACATATAGGCAAAAATAAGATGTTTTTAGTTTGACACAGAATAGATTCATTTGAATTGTTAAGCTGTTGCAATATAGTGTTCTGCATCGACCTCTAGCGGTCAAACTCTAGAACAACATGTCAATTTACCAGCTCATCCAAACCTGCATTATTGTTGATTTAATATATTGAAACAATACAAAATGTTAATAACCACAAAAAATAAATAAATAAATAAATAAAATAAATAAATAAAATAAAATAAAAACGGTTTTTGGAACTGTTGCTTTTTATACTCATATATTATGTATTAAAGGGACAGGTATGAAACATTAAAAAATGCCAAAAAAAAAAAACACCTACAAAAATATTGTATGCATAAAAATGCATATTTTTTTTATTATATTAATACACATAAAAATGGAAAATTTCATTGTGTCATTGAAAATATTTACCATATATTAATAGACTAATTAATAATATTATTTATCTTGTTTATTGTGTTATTATGCCTCAGAATCAAATAATAAAATGGATCATTACAAGATCCTCATCAGATACGTTTATTTATTTATTTATTCTGGTTGCGTTGAACTTGCATTCTAAATTAAAACAAACCCAAGCCAAACATTTCGTTCTGTGCCTTAAATACATATGTAATTCATATTTATGGTTTAATTTTGTGATTGTAAGGAACCATCACCTGCTGCACAAATGAGGCCACACACTGCTGCCACATTAATATTTAATCATTTATGAATAATATAATTACCATTAGCAATCTGCAATTTCCTTTCTCACACAAAGGTTGCGCAAAAATAACAACTGAAGAACTGGCCGCCTGTAATGGATGTGAATTAGAACTGAATTGACCACAAAATGGAATTTGAATCTGCATGACATTACTAATCTGCAATTTAAAAAAAAATCAATGAAGGTAATGCATTCTAGGAAATAAAGTTCCATCTTGATCCACAAAAATGAGTTGATTAAATATGCTAAAACACATAAACTAAATATAAATCTATGATTTCTTTGCATTCATTGCAGTCAAATTGCAATTCTGCATCCTGCTTGCAACCTCAAATCAAATCATATTCAAATTCAGGGGTTGAAGTGGAATTTTAAATGCATCATCTATTCAGTTTCGATTGATGCACAAGCCTGTCTGCTGTAGTAAAGACACAAAAATCTTTTCTTTCACTGAGCGTCAAGCGCAGCAGCAAGCATGTTTACAAAAGACACATCTGAATTCAACTCAGTGATATTTCCATGTCAAGAAATGCCACATTTCAAGGTGAGGGATGTGTGCACTAAAAACATGCTTCATATTGTGCAAACAATATGTTAAACAGCATTGTATCACACTAGTACTGTTTGGCTATTCATCCAAAAGCTGCAACCAAATGCCAGGAGGTCTCATGATACTAAATGACAAATGGAAACAACAATACAGTTTATATACAGTTACAGAGTTACACAGATGCAGTTCCATTTGATGTCATGTCACGTCTTTAGGCTCTTACAACACTTTGTCATCTGAGAGTGATGAAATGAGAAAACTGATGAAAGTGTCTTCATTAGTAAGAACCTTGCGTCACAAGTGATGCAGAAATCAAAGGCATCAACATGTTTTTCTCTCTCTTATTTGACATACAGTCCTTCTGCGTGCTTTGCCAGCTGAGGTACATTAAATGAAATCACTGTTTGATTCATGCTAATGATAGAGTGCCTGTGTGTCTCATTCAGAAACTCTGTGTCAGCATTCAGCTTCAGGGTTCCCACTCTTTTTCAGAGATCATTTTCCAGGACTTTTCCAGGACATTTCAAATTTCATCTAAGGATCACATATTCACAGCCTAAAGTAATATATTCCTCTCTCCTCTCTTACAATTTATGGCTATAACCCAACTATAAAATCAGAAATGCACCAAATACACACACACACACACACACACACACACACACACACACACACACACACACACACACACGTCTGGTTCACTATCCTGCTATAGAATCTCCTAAGACATAATGGTTTTTATACTGTACAAACTGTATATTCTATCCCCCTACACTATCACAGAAAACTTTTGACATTTTTACATTTTCAAAAAAACTGTTAGTATGTTAGTAAGCTGCTTCTTGCTCACTCTAGAGAACCAGTTTAGACTCAGTACTGTGTTCAGCTGGGATTTTGATGAATCTAAGGCAATACGAATCTTAACCATACTCATATTACATTACATTTATCCAAAGCGACTTACAGTGCATTCATGCTATAATTGTTTTTTTTTTTACCAGTATGTATATTATGCAAATATACCTACATATTCTGCCTGTGGCTAAAATATTAATTGCTAAAAAATTGTAGTATCACTGATATACTGTCATAGTTTTCATTAATATTTTGAATTATAGTTTAGTCAATTTAATTTTAGATGATTTTAGTAATTTTATTATTTTGTCAATTTAATAGTTTTTCTAATAAAATTTCTTTTTTTATTATTTTATACATTGTTTTCAATTTTAAATTCCAAATTAAAGTATACATTATATATATATATATATATATATATATATATATATATATATATATATATATATATATATATAGATAGATAGATAGATATATATAGATAGATAGATAGATAGATAGATAGATTTAGATACAGATATAGAGATAGATGGAGGTTAAACTAAATAAATTTTACATTACTTCAATATTTTTGTTTATATTTTGAATTCGATTTGATTTTAATAATTTTATTTTCTGTTTTCAATTTAATTTTAGGTAGTATTAATAAGGTGTTTTTCATTTTTAATCTTTTTAATCTTTATTTTTATTAGTTGTAGTTATTTTAGTTATAAATTATATATATATATATATATATATATATATATATATATATATATATATATATATATATATATATTATATATATATATATATATATATATATATATATAAAACATTTTATTTCTTTTAACTTTTATGTTATTTGTAGTAACAACAATTTTTTTATGGTTTTAATTTTTAGTTGACTATAATAAACCTGATATAAGTGTTATGTTTGTATGTTTTATTCACGTATTCATGTTGAAATCATGCAGACCAGGGCTGTGTTTCATCATAAGCCTAAGTAGATTGTTAACCATCGGTACTAATAGTTTCTACTTGGCTTAAAATGCTTTTGGGAAATGCAACCCAGCTTAAGAACAACACTGTTCTTCTTTGTCTTATCAGACAAATGACCTTCCATCCAGCTGCAATTTATTAAAATGAAACAAAAGCATACTTGACGTCAAATTCATGCCACTGTTTTGGACAAAAATGGTCCAAACCTTCAGCAAAAATCTGAGTTCTATGTCCTGTGGATCTTAAGGTAATTCTGATATAGACCGTACAAAAAAAAACTTTAATTATTTCAGTTCATAAAGCAGATGTGACCGTGACCCACAAAACCAGTCATAAAGGCAATTTTTCAATTTTCCATTGATGTATGGTTTGTTAGGAGGACAATATTTGGCTGAGATACAACTGTTTGAAAATCTGGAATCTGAGGGTGCAAAAAAATCTAAATACTGAGAAAATCACCTTTAAAGTTGTCCAAATGAATTCTTAGCAATGCATATTACTAATCAAAAATTAAGTTTTGATATATTTACGGTAGGAAATTTACAAGATATCTTCAAGATACATGATCTTTACTTAATATCCTAATGATTTTTGGCATAAAAGAAAAATCGATAATTTTGACCCCTAAAATGTATTTTTGGCTATTGCTACAAATATACCCCAGAGACTCAAAACTGCTTTTGTGCTCCAGGGACACATATATACAATATTAAAAGTATAAAAGATCTTCAAAACCTATTATTTTAAATAGACTTTGTAAATGATTGAAAAATATAGATGTTTTAAATGCACATATAAATACATTCTTGTACATATGAATGTATTTTGGACATGTACCATGCTGTTAGGTTTCTTTATGTGTACACTGGCTTCACTGTATCATAGGATTAATTGATGTACCATGGTATTACCATAGTATTCTAAACTGTTTCAGAGAATACTACGGGATTACCATGGTACTTTTTGTAAGGGGAAATGTACTGTGATTGGTGGAGTGCAGCACCATGTGGGTGTGTGTGTGTGTTAGTGTGTGTGTGAGTGTGTGCGTAAGTGTGTGTAAGTGTGTGTGTGTTAGTGTGTGTGTTAGTGTGTGAGTGTGTGTGTGTGTGTGTTAGTGTGTATGTTAGTGTGTGTGTGTGTGTGTGTGTGTGTGAGTGTGTGTAAGTGTGTGTGTGTGTATTAGTGTGTGTATGTGTGTGTGTGTGAGTGTGTGTGTGTGTGTGTGTGTGTGTGTGTGTGTGTTGTGTTAGTGGTGTACGAGTGTGTGTGTAAGTGTCTTTTATTTACATCTTGTGTGTGTGTGTAAATGGCTCCTCCTGCCACTGAAAACCGAGATCGGAGCTCCTGGACAGTAAAAGCGCTTCCCCGGAGCACAGACCGAGCAGATTCTCAGTGCAATGCACTTTAGGCTTTTATTTACATCTCCCGAGCTCAGCGCAGTGTAAGGATCCGGAGGAAGGGGCTGCAGCGGCGTGTGTTTACACCAGAAACCCTTCAAATGAACTCCGTCAGAGCGACGAACCGCAGACCCCGGCGAGTGTCGAGGCCGCGCCCGGTGCCGCCTGACAGAAACAACGCAGAAAGAGTTTGGAATACCTATCCTAGAAAGAGGTGAATATATCCCTAACAGACACCAACCCGGGCTTGATTCGCATCAGTCCGTCTTCTTTCAGAAGCCCTGTGTAGATTCCAACAGCATTCGTGTTGTGATGAAGCATTTTGAGGTTATTTGTGTTGATGTGCATTCGCTAGGAAACACCGAGGCTTCAGATCCCCCCGCAGGCCGCGCTTTGTTTAACTGGGCTTGATATGCTCTCCTGTCTACTATAAACCCCGTTTAACGTGATATTTTGGACTACTACAATCCAGAACGAACTAGTCGTGATTTTAAATGCGTCGTGAGTCTAAACGGTGCCAGCGACGATGAGACATTCGTGAGAAATGGCAGCGTTTTTGATGGTTAGCATCTGCTGTTAGCAGCACAACAGCTAACGTTAAGCCAACCAAATATAGCACACAAAACCCATTAAACATCACTGTCACGACCCTTAATCAGTAGATTATGTATTAAACTCCCAATTTAGGCCATTCGCAGTGATTACATTTAAGAAAACAGAGCCAGAAGTATCGTGGAGTTGCTATGTGTAAATACTATGGTATTTTTGATATACCTGTGTATATTTAGTGCTACGTGAATATAATATATCTCGGCACCATTACTATAAACCCAATCCCCAATGATTTCGGTGTGTACCATAGTAATAATGTTCCTTAGATGTACCACAGTAGTATGTAATGTACAAAGAAGGTGTCTAATGATAACACAATGGCACTTTGAGTTATTCCATTGTATTTAAGTTCATGCAATGCAACATTTCCTAATGTCTAAAAACCATGGCAGCGGCATGATGCTTTTTGTAAGTGAGACTTTTCCCAATGGCATCGCCAAATACCATGGTATTTTTGAGTGTCATATAAATACCTTAATATTTATTAAACATGCCATAATATTACCGTACGATACCATCACAGAGCTATGATTGCATTACAATACTTAATTTATAGGAGTTAAATCAAAGTACTACACTACAGTCAGGTTTTGTTTTAAAAATATTTACTATGGTAATTAATTTTTGGACAAGTGTCAAGGTTTTACCATGGTGCACTTAAAAGTAAACTATGAGTACCATGCACTTACAAAGAAAAGTACTGTGACAGTACCGTAGTATACACATTGTATTCCAAGAACACTGTAGCAAATGTCCAAAAGCATGGTATTATTGGTATTATTTTGTTTGTTTTTCTTTGGTTTAATTGGTCAGCTGTGTTGGATGTCGTAAACTTGACGCGGTGACTGACTTGTTTATTGCTGTTGGGGGATGATTCGCTTGTTGATGAGTTGTAATGACTAGTTAGTTAACTGTTTTAAGTACCCAGCTGGGTTATGAACCCCTCTGATGCATATATGCATGTAGTCATTGACAGAATATAAAATCCCAATTACATAAAATTAACATCCAATTTGTCTCAAAGAACATCCAAATGCTCTCAAAACTCTCTCGAACCCCTACATGCACCTCTAGTTCTGTTGGCCATCCGGTCTAACAGCTACAAGAGTTTGGTACGCAGGTCTAACAGCAGCACAGCTTGTTTGGGATTCAGGCGGTCAGACGCGAGAGCTGGTTGTACTAACCACATCTTAACTTCTAATTAGAGTATAGTCATGGGACCAGAAAAAGAAAGACGAAATCAAAACACAGATACAGCACACAGATAAACGGCTTTGGGTATGTAAATGAATGGCTGCTGTCACCTTATGGGAATGTTGTGTAATCAAGGCCGTGAGACAGGTGTTGCATTGAAAACATGCAGGGGTTGAGTTGGACACAAGCTATTTTTTAGTTAGATGTGGAAGTCATTTCATGGAACAGATTGTTCTATACTAAGTTTTCCCATTTTTATCGAGTGTTTCTCTGCATTGGCTATTTACTCAACAAAATTCTACTAACAAAGTTAATTATTTAATATAATATGTAAAATAATAATAATAAAATGATAATAATAATAATAATAATTACAAAAAAATTATATTAAACAATAAATATTAGTATTGCTGTTGAATTAAAAAATAGTAAGACTTAAGCATTTCACTGTAATATTAAAATGCTAATATTTATGGCTGTCTTAATTGGTTGATTGTAAAATATTTAACCATAAAGTGTGTAAAAGAACACAGTGACACATTTAACTTTTAAACATATATATAAACACCTATATATTATATAATTTAAAAATCACAAGAAAATATATATAAAAATACATTTACATTTATAAAAATATAAAATTATTAAAATTTAAAAAATAATTTCTATTTAATTTATTATTATTATTATTATTATGCTGCAGCATTTTTGATTTTTTTAAATTTCTGAAACATGCAGTGCATATACTACTTGTGTAATTAGTTTGCAGCATTTTTGATTTTTTTAATAATTGCACTAAGCCATATTATGATTTGTTTTATTTCGATTCATTTTGGAGCCCTATATTGTTCTCTGTTTTCCTGTTTTCTCTGCATTGGCAGAATCTTCTAAAAAATGGTTGCAACACGTTGCATGATTTAATGTAGCTCAATATGTCCCATAATTCCCTTAAACCAAAACAAAAAAAAAAAACAATGAAATAATCAAAAAAACCTCTTTTAACTGCAGGTGCTTTTCAGCGCAGAATACTTCCTGGAAAACTTTAAAAGCTGAATTTACTGTTGTGATAATACTCCAGGATGGAGATATTCTTGTCAGAAGTGTTTATTGCATCATTGTCACATCTTTGGGGTTTGTGAGTAATGGCAATGATGCTACTGTAACTCTCATGAGGCGTGTTAAGGTGAGTCTCGCACATATTTTTATTTGGACGGCTCTGCTAAATAACCTCGAATGAATCCTTCTTACGAAAACTGGGTCAAAACTGCAAAGCTTTAAAACAGGATGGGCCAGAATCTTAAAAACAGAAAATACCAAAAACTGACAGAGAGATAATAGCAATTAACTGAAAGACAGGTTGGTCATCTTTTTTTTTTAGTGACAGCTAGGTTTGCAAACGAGTTCTTGCTTAAATTGAGGTGTAAAGTTCACACTGGGGGCTTGGTAACTACTAGCTAGATGTTTCTTCTATCTCCTGTTGGTCAGCTTTTGTGTTTCTACTATAGAAAGCAAGACCATGGGTTCGATTTCCAGGAAATGCATGAACCAATGAAATGTAAACCTTCACTGCAGTGTAAGTCACTTTAGATAAAAGCTTCCTCCAAATACACCAATGTAAATGTAGCTCAAACAGTGGTGGATGGTGCTTGCAACGCCAAGGTTATGGGCTCAATTCTCTCAGGGAATGCATGAAATGATAAAATATGAACCTTTAATGTATTGCAAGTTACTTTGGATAAAAGTGTCTGTCAAATGCATAAATGTAAATGTTGCTCAAAAAGTAGAACATGGTGCGTTGCTTGCAATGCCAAGGGTTCGATTCCCAAGGAATGCATGAACTGATAAAATGCAAACCTTCAATGCATTGCAGGTCACTTTGGATGAAAGTGTCTGTCAAATGCATAAACTGTAAGTGTAGCTCAAACAGTAGAGCATGGTGTGGTGCTTGCCAACGCCAAGGTCATGGGTTTGATTCCCAGGGAATGCCTGAACTAATAAAATGTAAACCTTTAATACTATGGATAAAAGCTTCTTCCAAATGCATGACTGTAAAAGTAGCTCAAACAGTAGAGCATGGTGCTTGCAACGCCAAAGACATGGGTTTGTTTCCATGGGAATGCATCAACTAATTAAATGTATAAATTAAATGCAATGCAGGTTGCTTTGGATAAATACAGAAATTTGCACAATGCATAAAATTAGAAATGTTTAAAATGATAAGATGTAAACCTTCAATGCAGTGTTGGACAAGTCACTTTGGATAAAAACAAAATTGCCAAATGCATGAACGTAAATCTGTTTATCAATAACTTTATTTTCCACTCAAACTGTTAATAATGCTGATGAACTGCTGCTGTAACGAACCAGTAAAGCTCCACTTTGTATCACAAGCTCCATTAAGTCAAATACCTTCAGCTGATACGATCTAAACCCCATTCAGCATCTATTCACGTGTGTCCTGTAGGGGGTCATTCACGTCTTTGAAGCTTAGCGGCTGTAATCTTAAAAGAATATTAATAAAAGGTGGGGCGATTAAGTATTGTAATTCAGACCTTACAGATTGTTTAAACGCTGTTCAGTGAAGCTTAACATGCTGTCAGGCGTTTTCCCAGCGTGAGTCTTTCTCAAGAAAATGGACTTTGATAGAAGCTCTTTTAGTCAGTAGGTAAAGTGTTAACAACAATACAACACTTTTTATTTATTTATCCCCTCCCTCCTTGTTGAGGAATAAATTTAAATAAATAAGAAAAAGTGTTGCTTAAATAGCTGAAAGCAACAAAATATTTTATTTAAAAAAAATCGATTCATTGTGTGTGTGTGTTGTATATATATATATATATATATATATATATATATATATATATATATATATATATATGTGTGTGTGTGTGTGTGTACTGATTATATACATAAGAATTATTTTTAATCCCGTTTAAGCTTTTTTTTCAGTTTATTTAAATTCGACATTTTGTTAACAACATTCATATACAAACATTTCTTATTCTGAATGTTACATGCACTCTCAGAAAAAAAGGTACAAAAGCTGTCACTGAGGTTTAGTACCTTTGCAAAACGGTACACTTTTGTACCTTTTAGTTGCTAATATGTACCTTTAGGTACAAAGTTGTGCCTTTTGAAAAGGTACCACCCCAGTGACAACATTTGTACCTTTTTTTTCCCGAGAGCGTGGGAATGATAAACAAATTATAGAATTTTTTATTTTTTTTTGTTACTTTTAGATGCTTTGTATGCTCGCTGCAGGACAGTGCTTTATATGTCACTTATCTAAATATCAGTAATTCTTAATCAATAATAACATTTGCACAGAATGAAAGCTCCTGAGTGTGGATGATGTTTGTTTGGCGACAGCATGCTGTCTGTTGTGTTGCACTAGTTGGTGGGACACAGTGTTTGTAGTGGTTACTGGACTAGTAGCCCTGGAGAGCCCCTGGTGCAACCAGAGCAACAGCGCTGCGTTTGCAGGATGTGTCTCATTCCCCGACGATCCTCGTGCAGAATGGCCTCCTTCTCACCTGAAGGTAAACCAGACGCACTACAGATTAGAATCCTTTATTAATCACATCCTCCCACAACGTGCTTCGTGTGATAAAGAGCGTGTCGTGTTACAGCGGAGCGTGTGTTTGGTGAAGTCCGGCGGTAATAGTGATGCTAATTTAAAATGTGCCGTTTAGATTTGTCTGTGACTTTCAACATTGGATGCCTTTGAGGGATCTTCTTGAATCACATGTATTTAAATCAGCGGTTTTACTAGTGGTGGATATTAATACCACTTTAGAAAATAGCCTTAAGCATCTACCTGAACCTGGGCTTTCAGTGCATTCAATTTTTACAAATAAATTAAAAAATACCTCCTCATCATCGTCTTTATGGTGTCTGTCCTGTTTATTACCGAACCACACTGCATGTATATTAGCTACAGATTTGAGATGTCAGACTGTTTTGCTAAATTTGAGCGAATCGCTTTGTATCTCGATCCTAACCTTTGTCCCTGACGCTCATCTCGGTGTGTTGAGTTACAAACATCATGCTGGATTTGTAAGCTGATAGCAGTGAACTTAAAAAAACAATGGTGCAAGGTTAGAAATGCATCATTGTGGCGATGTCATGTAAACCTGTGAGGTTGTTGTGGATTTTGGGCTGTATGTCAGGGATGTACAGTACAGACCAAAAGTTTGGAAACATTAATATTTTTAATGTTTTTGAAAGAAGTCTCCTCTGCTCATCAAGCCTGCATTTATTTGATCAAAAATACAGAAAAAAAATGTAATATTGTGATATATTATTCCACATTTAAAATAATTGTCTTTAAATTTATTATGCTTTAAATTATCATTTATTTCTGTGATGCAAAGCTGAATTTTTAGGATCATTATCACATGATCCTTTAGAAATCATTCTAATATGATGATTCATTATCAAAGTTGGAAACAGTTCTGCTGCTTAATATTTTTTCAGAACATGTGATACTTTTTTAGGATACTTTGAAGAATAAAAAGTAAAAAAAAAAGAAAAAGAAAAAAAAAAGAAGCTATGTTTTTAAAAATATAAATATATTTTGTAATAACAATATACACTACTGGTCAGTAATTTGGGGGTCAGTAATTTTTTTTTCTTTCTTTTTTTTTAAAATAAAATCAATACTTTTATTCAGCAAGGATGTGTTAAATTGATTAAAAAGTGATAGTAAAGAAAATATATTATTAGAATATATAGAATTTTAATTTTTTTTTTGTTAATAAATAAATTCATTTCTAATATAAACCTTTTATTCATCAAATATATTAGACAGCAGAACTGTTTCCAACACTCATAATAAATCAGAAAATATTAGAATGATTTCTAAATGATCATGTGATAGACTGGATGTTACATGTGACACTGAAGGCTGGAGTAATGATGCTGAAAAATTCAGCTTTGGCATCACAGTAATAAATTATTTTTTTTTTAAGTATATTCAAATAGAAAACTATTATTTTAAGTTGTAATAATATTTCACAATATTACTGTTTTTTTTCTGTATTTTTGATCAAATAAATGCAGGCTTGATGTGCAGAAGAGACTTCTTTCAAAAACATTAAAAAATAGTAATATTTTTCCAAACTTTTGACCTGTACTGTATGTAAAGTTATCTGGTTCCTGAAGGCTTTAGTTACTTTTGGCTGACCAATATCATGAACAAAACATCTCTTGAATGCAGTTTTACAGACCATGACTTTTGAATATGGGTAATGTCTTACATGCATGAGGTACTTTCACGCACACAGCTATTTCTATAAATTAAACCCATTTTTCATGTGTTGAGATGTCATTTAGCAGTTTATGACTTTTTTGAAAACCTCGTTAGTCTATTCATCCATTTGATTTGATTACTGTGAGATGTTTTGCTTCCAACAGCAGTTAGTTTCACTTTCAGTTCAGGCAAAACCTCATTTTGTGTGTTTCAAGAATTGAAGGAAGCATGAAGAGATGCCAAAAGCCTTCAGCAATGAGCTGTTTTGTTCATCTGGATGTGAGCCATATGGTGACGCTTCTGTTGCGCCTCTTCTTTCATCAATCTAGACAACACGGTGTTGAAATCAACCCTCTTTAATGTCTTCACTTGTTCCTGATATCATTGTGCACGACTGATCAGTGACCGTGTTACTCCATGTTCTCGAACATCTTTCATTTCAACATTATAAAATGATTGTTTTGTGTTACTCCATGTTCTCTTTTGATGCATTTAAGATATTCAGCTCAAATCTGTATTTCATATCCATTGAAATTCAGTTTAGTGCAGCTTCATTTGACTTAAATCTTACCAGATATGTGATATAAATGGAGAAATGCTGTCCTGTATGTGACCTCCATCAGATGGGGAGGGTTTCCTAGCAAATAACCATCCAGAATATCACTGCAATATTGTAGTGTTGCAAGTAAGTGTATTATCAGATGTGCCCTTTAGAGATCCCATCAATTACAGAAGCTTTTTCTCCTCAGCTGTTGGACAATTAAAGGATTAGTTCGCACAAAAATCTGCTTTTTCTTGCACCAAAATGTTTGACTTTCTAGCTTGTGTGGAACATTCAGATGTTTAGCAGAATGTTCATGTTGTGTTTTCTCGTGCAGTGAAAGTGAATGGTGACATGTCAGACTCTGAAAAGGACAATAATATACCATAATTAAATTATGTCCACACGACTTGTGCAATACATTACAAGGTGAGGAAAAAGACTAATTTTTTGGTCTGTTGTTCTTGTTTTAGATGTAGTAACCCAATTAATATTGAATAGTTATAATTATTTGCTTTTATTCAGAAATTAGTGTGGGTGTGTTTCAGTTTTCCTAAATATATTTATCTAGATTGTCACCTGCAAAGAGAAAGGAAAAACTGAAATGGGATATGACGACCCCTTTAAAACTTTATGGTTATAATTATTATTGTAGATATCATCCTTAATGTTCGGTTGCATTAGCAAGAATTAGGTATGTTTTCTTTTGACCATCAGCATAAAGTTTGGTAATCATTGCAGTTTTTTTTTTACATTTATTTTAAACTAAGAAAGCAGCACAAGTTGCCATTTAAGTGTGAAATACATCACATCTCTTTGAGCCTGTTATTTTAGTATCATTAAGATGCTATTATAGTTTTTTTTTATTAATATTTGAATTAG
The DNA here is from genome assembly GCF_018340385.1 of Cyprinus carpio. NCBI lineage: Eukaryota > Metazoa > Chordata > Actinopteri > Cypriniformes > Cyprinidae > Cyprinus > Cyprinus carpio. The sequence continues at coordinate 28,346,650 of NC_056609.1, read as the reverse complement.
TGTATTTTTGATTTTATTAAAATTTTGTTAAAGTTTTAATAATATTGTTCTTTTTTAGTCATTTTTTTTAGTTAGTTAAAAATATATATATTTCTATAGTTTTATTAATTTTATTTCAGTTTTAATCATTGCAGGGTTTTTTTTTTTTTAAACCAAGAAGTTGCCATTTAAGTGTGAAATACATCCTCACATCTCTTTGAGCCTGTTATTTTAGTATCATTAAGATGCTATTATTGTTAGTTTTTTTAGTAATATTTGAATTAGTGTTATTTTTGATTTTCTGATTTTATTAAAAAAAATTTTTTAAGTTTTAATAATATTGTTCTTTTTTGTCATTTTTAAGTTAGTATATCTATATTTAATATAAATACTATATAGAAATATATATTATATATAGTTTTATTAATTTTATTCCAGTTTTAATCATTTTGGTATGTCAAGTTAAATTTAAAAAATTAGAAATATTGACTATAGACAACTACCTGAAATGAAATGAAATAAAATAGAAAATAAAATTGAATAAATCAATCAATAAATATTTAAATTATTATTTCAGTTAAAGTTGGTTTCAAGCAACAATTTTTTTAATCTTTTTTTTTTTTTTTTTTTTTTTGGTTAACTATATTAAGTTCAACAAAAAGAAAATTAGAAATGTTGGCTTGGCAACTACCTGGAATAAAATATAAATAAGTATAAAATTGTATATAAATTCTTTTAAAATAAAATAAACCCAAATAATCCTTTCAGTTTAAGTTTATTTCAAGTAACGATTGTTTTTTTTAATGGTTTTAGTTTTAGTTAACTATAATAATCCTGATTTGAGCCAGTCAGACCAGAAATATTTAGATCACCATATTTATTTTAGTATCTAGGCTAAAACCGCTTTGTGATGTCTACTGTTACAGTTTCTGAATGAACTCGGCTTTTATGTTCTATCAGCATCCTCTGAAACGAATCTAGTGTTTCTGGAGCTGCAGGAGTCTGGAGAGGAAACATGGTCTGTGTTTGGGCTGCGGCAGCGGGGCGGCTCCGTCTCGGGTTTCAGGCCTGTTTATCAAAGGGATGCCACAAGGCTAATTCACCCCGGATGGGTGTCACGGCCGACCCATTCACCCTCTGTCTCCTTTGACCCTGCGTCTCGGCGTCACCTGCTCCGTGTGCCGCAGCTGCCGAGGAGATCAGCCGTGTGTTTTTGGAGGAGGTCGCAGCCTCTCCGCTGTTTTCCTTCCCAGCTGATTCACTGCTGCCTGACGAGTGTGTCGGACGGTGCCTTGATGAGATTTCAATATGCCGTTAAACTCGGCAGTCCAAGTTGTTCCACCTTTTGCTGATCCGAGCGTTTATCCCGGGTTATCCAGTGTTCTTAATCTCTCATTTGGCCTGAATTATTGAAGTTGCTTGTTTGAGCTGACTTTCACTGACACTGTCGATGTCTGATTACAGGGAAAACCTGAGAGTTAAAACAATTATGCCAATATTGATTATGCATCCACCGTATGGTGATTTAGATGAGTTGAAGTACATTCTGGAGCGCTGAGGCAAGACCCTGGGAATTGGTTTAGTAGGGTACATGCTGTTTTTCATTATTTCTAATGACAAAGTCTTATGGCTGTGTCTGAACACAATTGGTTGAGGTTGTTCTTGATGTGTGGAACAGCCTTTTGGGATTTTGGACGTTTGTTTCCTTGCTGTATGTGATCACCGTGCTTGGCATTGTGTGGAAAGTTAGTTAAACATCAGTTTGCACACTTTTAAGTGCGAAAAGTATGTTGACAAGGCTATTTATTGGTTGAGAAAACGGAGAAAACTGATTCTCTGATGCATCATGATTCTCTCCTCATTGATTATGAAAACTTAATTTTATGTTGCAAAATTAATGTAAACATTCGGTTTTTAATAGTAATTTATAGAAAAAAAAAAGAAGTATTTTCAGATACTAAAAGCTCTTTTTGTTTGTGTTTCTTTGTTCCTCTTATTTAAATATGCTATTTAGTTCGTTATATCTTAACATTCCAAACTTTCCATTTATTTTTAATTATTAATAATAAAAAAAAATAAAAAAAAAAGTGCTTATAGAAGTAACTGAATAAAAATGCACAAATAAATTTGATATTGTAAATCAATAAACTCATTAATTGTTTTGATTTATTATTAATTTGTAATAATTTTTTTTAGTACTTATTTTATAAGTATTTAATAAAAATGCTCATTGTATATTCTCAATTGGTAAGCTCATTAATTGTTTTGATTTATTATTAATTTATAATTATCTTTAAAAAGTATTTATTATTATGCAATTTAATAAAAATGCACAAATACATTTAATATTCTAAGTCGGTTAACTCATTTATACAAAAAACAAACAAACAAACAAAAAAAAAAATAGATCAACTAATTGTTTTAGAATCAGATGGTGATTGATTTTGGAAATCGATCACGAGTTGCCTGAAGATTCCCACCTTTAATGCAGACTGACGTACATTGTGTTAAAAGCATTCACGGATATATACTTTTCAAATAGTATGTCACACATATTAACATTGAGTCTTGGAGGCTTTGTTATCTGGGATGCTCTTATCCTAATTTTGCATACTTTATAGAACATAAGTTCAGGCTTCTGTCCAGAAATGTCTGCAAATATTGTTCTGTTCATCAAAGAATAAAGTGCTGTTATGTGGATGAATTCTCACTTATCCGATGTGGCCTTTGGTGTTGATGTTAAATGTAAAGGTTTGCTTAATTACTATTTTTTTAGTTTTCTTAATGAGCTCTATATTTAACTTTTCTTTTTCAGATGAGGAAGTTCCTGCCGAGATGGTCGCAGAAGAATCTGGTCAAGGCGCTCAAAATAGTCCGTACCAACTTCGAAGAAAATCTCTGTTACCGAAGAGAACAGCTTGTCCGACAAAGACCAGCATGGAGGTGCGTAAATGCTGCTAAACACCAGATAAACACGTTAGGAAGTTTTAGATTCAGATTACATTAGATTTAGATTTAAACAGCAGCTTTAATGCAAAAGAAAGATGTATTCTTACCCAATTTCAGGTTAATTTTTTCTTAAATTCTATTTTTTTTTTTTCGTTCCATAACCTTGTTTAGATATATTCACTCAGAATTATGCTATTTTGTAAATTCAAAATTTTTATTCTGCAATTCTGTCTGTTTTCCACATTGCAAAAATCATGTAGCTCTGCATGCATGAAATAAAGAGAGTTAAAGGTGCTGTATGGAAGATTTTGACTCTATTAAAGCATAAAAATACTGTAATATGTGACCCTGGAGCACAAAACCAGTCTTAAGTCGCTGGGGTATATTTTTAGCAATAAGCAAAAAAAAAAAATTGTGTGGGTCAAAATTATCGAGTTTCTCGTTTATGCCAAAAATCATTAGGATATTAAGTAAAGATCATGTTTACTCTGAAGAATATTTTGTACATTTCCGTAACCGTAAATATATCAAAAACTTAATTTTTGATTAGCTAATATGCATTGGTAAGAACTTAATTTGGGCAAACTTTAAATGTGATTTTCTCAATAATTTAGATTTTTTTGCAACTCCTCAGATTCCAGATTTTTAAAATAGTTGTATCTCAGACAAATATTGTCCCTCATGAAACAAACCATAACAGCCTGGGAAAGGATTATTTATTCAGCTTTCATAATTGATGTATAAATCTCAATTTTGAAAAATTGACACTTACGACTGGTTTTTTGTGCTCCAGGGGTCACATATGTGTGCAGATATTTAAATATGGCAACCTGCGTGTGGTCGGTCAGTCTGAGGAGGAGGGGCCAGTGGGGAAAAAACCCTCTCTATTACTATTTGAATTTGGACTGTAAATACCTAGTTCAACCACTCGGCGTCAATCCTACATAAAGCACCTTTGAAGGCAGCAACTGAATGTTCTGTCATGTGATGGTCAAATATCTCTTCTTGTTTCAAGTGGGTGCTAGTCACGTCGAACAACAGAAAAATTTGGGCACGGGCCAAAACGTGCCAAAGTGGTCAGGAAAATCACAAGATCTTCCTGGTAATGGCACATCAGACAGCTGACATGTGGTGATAACCAGCTTCAGATGATTTGTCCAATTAACGCGGTTTTCTCTTGACGCCCCAGTCCACCCCAGCGGAAGCAGTACCTGCAGGTGAAGCTTCCAGACGACGAGGTGGTCTGAAGATCTGTCTCCTATCTGTTGGAGCCAGGACCTCGTTGTCGAAGCGGCCTGTAGTGTGCATACGCTTCAGTGAAACTGGCCAATGACCCCATCCTCTGGTAGGTCAGGTTACTGGAACTAAAATGCATGTCTCTTCTAATCAGGCCACAAACTATTACAAAAAGTTTAAGCAAGAAATAAAACACACAGAAGTTACAGTAAAATATGATCAAGGCATGATTTCCATGCTTGAATATTTTCATTGATATGCACTAGTAACAACATAAACAGCATCTACTACTTTCAATAATTTAATAAATGAGATTATAATTCTGTTCCCCGACCTGTAGACCCGTTGTAAATTAACCAAATTTAGCATGCTCAAAAGCCTTTCAGAGGCTTTGTAAAGAAATACAGGATACAGTGTAATATTGGAATAATATTGGAAATAAAAAGCAGTAGTTTTTCTAGTTTTATCTACTTCAAGCAATACTTCTTCACTCCAGGGGACTCAAAGACTCATTCGAATCACAGTTTTTAGAGCCAGTTCATTGAATCGGACGGTTGTTTTGAACTGATTCAGGCAAGTGAATCATTTAGCAACTCTGAAGCTTTTTTTTGCTCAAGATCAGAGGGACTTCATAAATACATCTGTCATAAGTTTTTAAATGGGATTGAAAAGGACAGCTTGCCAAAAAGTAGTGTTAATAGCCCAATAAAATTAAAAAGTATTTATATATTTCAGACCCACACGACTTCAAACTGATTTTGAGTGATGACTCAACACAATCAAGTGAATCACAGTTTCGAATCATCATGCATTGAATCGGAACAGTTGTGAAACAGATTCATTGGAAATTAATAAAGCTTAGCAGCTCTAATGTGTCTGATAATAGCCAAAATAAATATCACAAAGTGTTTCATTTTAACAATTCGCCACCCTGTTTTTAAATATATATATCATCTAACCATGGTGCATGACATATGGTAATCATTCAGTAGCATGGCTAGTGTAATGATATCTTAATACTGTCCGAGTGGCTGTTTTGTAAGGCTCACTGCATCTTTATTTTCGTCTCATCCGGTCTGCAGGAAGAGACTCTACATGGAGGTGTTCGAGTACACCGCGTCCCCATGTGGCACCCTGGCAGTCTGGGAAGTTCCACCAGATCAACCCAGACTAGGAGTAGAACAAGCCCAATCCTGGAAAGAGAGCCTTTCAATCAGCTGGTACTGTTCCTCTCATTCATTATCTAATGTTTTGGGCTGAAAACAGTCATAATTTAGTATTAAGTGACAATTTAACCACCTTTTTGGATTTAAATTTCTGTCTTTCTGCAATAGTGTTAAGAGAAAACAAATGCAATACTAAGAATGAGAGATTTAGTCTTTTTTCCCCCCCGGATCTGAACGTGGACAGAATGGGGTGGTAAATGTCATGATTAGGGCACTCGTGTGTGTCAGTAATAACATCCAGTTTTGGACGTGTTTATGATTGCATATTTCTGAAAGAAACGCAGACTGATGGATCCCTGAGCCTTATTGTGTTTGTAGTATAAAAGGCGGCTCACGTGAAGCCCGGCTTTTACGCGATAACATTTTCTACAGCAACCCGGTCCTAGTTGATATTAAGGTATGGCCGAGGGGGAGAGAACACTGCTGGTAAGTCCTAGAGTACATTCTACAGATGCATTATATGGCTCGTTGCATTAATTATAATTCACCACATGCCTTGTACTTTTATCACATGGTGACCACGACATTTCAATAAAGTCTTATATGATGGCAACTAGAGATTGTTTTTATTTGTTTTTTTTTTTTTTTTTTTTTTTTTTTTTTTTTTTTTTTTTTGGTTGGTTGGTTGCCCATTAAAGACTTTTCCTCGGATGTATGATAATCAATGTCTAGATATCCTTGAAGTCCCTCTTTTTTAAGTCTAAGGATTTTTTTTTGCGTCACAGGTCCCACACAGGCAAAACTCATGCACCTTTTTTAAAGTAAACAGCCCACCTCGCATTCCTTTCTGTAGCAAAAACTCCTGTTTATATCTTTACAAAGCTTCAGATTTGGCTTGATCCTTATTTACGAGATTGCAAAGTGATCTGTTTCTGTAATTCATGGCTTTCACTCTTTTTCCTCCGTATTATGACACACATTGAAGCGATCTGGGAGGTTGAAGTTTATATAGACATCCTGTTCAGGAAGCACACTTTGCAGGTGAGGATATTGCTCATTCGGGGATCTACACAGACTAGCACACAGGATTCTACAGTCGAAGTACAGGCCGATTAAACTATTAGTATATGCAAATGATGTGGCGCGGGTGATAGCAGTACGCATAGGTCTATTTAGCCATGTCAATATTTACATTTTGTTTCATTTCATTTTGTAAGTACATGTACCTTTTAAAAAAAGAAAAAAACTTAGCCCAGTATGGGCTTTAATTTTTGTGTCATCTCTACCTCATTGTTATGTATTTTCCAATGTACCCTTCTCAAAAAAAAAAAAAAAAAAAAAAAAAAAAAAAAAAAAGTATACTCTATATATATGTACGCCATATATATCATATACCATATATATATATATATATATATATATATATTTACATGGGGGACCACTCAAAGGTTTGGGGTTGGTATGATTTTTAAAATGTTATTTTTGAAAGAAGTCTATTCCTGCTCACCCATTTATTTAATAAAAAAAAAAAAAACAGTAAAAGTGCAAAATATTATTACAATTTAAAACAACTGTTATCTATTTTAATAAATTGTGAGTATGATATGATTACCTGTGATCAAAGCTGGTTGCCAAGCATCAGTGTCTATGCGTACCTTCCAGAAATCCTTCTGATATGCTGCTCAGAAACATTACTCATCATTATCAGTGTTGAAAACAGTTGTGCTGCACAATATTTTTTGTGGAAAACATTTTTTTTCAGGATTCTTTTAATAAATAGAAAATTCAAAGGAACGGCATTTGTGAATTTTTTGTAACATTTTATTTAATTTAAGCAAATTTAATGCAAGTCTTTCAGACTTGAAATTGAATATTTTCTATTAAATGTAGAGACTTTCTCCTGTTTAACCTAAACATTAATCGTACCTCTGCTTTTGCAGCTCCGGGGAAAGTAGCGGATAAAGTCATCATCGAGAACACTAGAGATTCAACGTTCGTGTTCATGGAGGGGTCAGAGGACGCTTATGTAGGATATATGACAATAAAGGTGAGTTTCTTCATATGCCAAGAAGGTTAAAGGAAAAGGTCACCTAAAATGAAATTCCTGGATGCATTCTTTCATGCACAGGAAAACATGGGAATTTTGAAAAGTTTTAGGGAGATTTCAGATTGTAATGGTTGGTTTTTTTTTAGTTTAATCCTGTGAAAATCAGCCAAAATCCCAAGCCATCACTGTCTGAGATCACCCAACGCAGCCCACTTCCATGCAAATTTTCCGATAAACCCGCAAAGGTACCCCTGCTGCTTTTTATTTTTCCAAATGTGTTTTTTTTTTTATTATTTGTTTGAATACCATTATAGATGTTTTGTCTTAAACCCCGGGTTCTCTTGCCCCCAGTCACCCAGGACGTACCTCGGGTGAAGCTTCCAGACGAGGTGGTTCTAAAGATCTTCTCTATCTGTTGGAGCAGGACCTGTGCGAGCGGCCTGTGTGTGAAAAGGGGCTTCAGTGAACTGGCCAATGCCCCACCTCTGGTAGGTCAGGTTACTGGACTAAAATGCATGTCTTCTTAATCGGCAAAAACTATTCAAAAGTTTAATGCAAGAAATAAAACACACAGAAGTTCAGTAAAAATATGATCAAGGCATGATTTCCATGCTTGAATATTTTCATGTATGCACTAGTACAACATAAACAGCATCTTTTTCAATAATTTAATAAATGAATTAAAATTCCCCCGACCGAGACCCTTTGTAAATGAACCAAATTTAGCAGCTCAAAAGCCTTTCAGAGGCTTTGTAAATAAATACAGGATACAGTGTAATATTAGGAATATATATTGGAAATAAAAGCAGTATTTATCTAGTTATCTACTTCAAGCAATACTTCTTCACTCAGTGACTCAAATAAATAATTGAATCACAGTTTTTAGCCAGTTCATTGAATCGGACGGTTTGAACTGATTCATGGAAGTGAATCATTTAGCAACTCTAAAGCTTTTTGCTCAAATCAGAGACATAAATACATCTGTCATAACGTTTTTAAATGGGATTGAAAAGGACAGCTTGCAAAGTAGTGTAATAGCAAATAATAATTAAAAGTATTTATATATATTCAACCCCAGACTTCAAACTGATTTGAGTGATGACTCAAACAAATCAGTGAATCAAAGTTCGAATCAATGCATTGAATCGGACAGTTTGAACAGATTCATGGAAATTAATAAAGCTTAGCAGCTCTAATGTGCCCAAATGCCAATAAATATCACAAAGTTGTTTCATTTTACATTCGCACTGTTTTTAAATATATATCATCTACCATGGTGCATGAATATGGTAATCATTCAGTAGCAGGCTAGTGTAATGATATCTAATACTGTCAGAGTGCTGTTTTGTAAGGCTCAATGATCTTTATTCGTCTCATCCGGCCCTGGGAAGAGACTCTACAGGGAAAGGTGTTAAGTAACGCGTCCCATGATGCACCAGTCTGGGAAGTTCCACCAGATAAACCCAGAAGAGTATGAACACCCAATCCCGGGAAAAGAGAGCTTTCAGCGCTGGTACTGTTCCTCTCTTCATTCCTAATAGGTTTTGGGCTAAAACAGTCATAATTTAGTATTAAGTGACAATTTAACACCTTTTGGATTTAAATTTCTGTCTTTCTCAATAGTAAAACAATGCATATCTAAGAATGAGAGATTTAGTCTTTTCCCCCTGAATCTGAAAGAGGACAGATGGTGTGGTAATGTCATGATTAGGGCACTCGTGATGTGTCAGTAATCATCAGTTTTGGAGTTTTATGATTGCATATTTCTGAAGAAACCAGACTGATGGACCCCTGCCCTTTTGTGTTTGTAGTATAAAGGCCTCAGTGAACCCCGGCCGAGAACATTTCTACAGCAACCCGGCCAGATAAAAGGGGGCAAAACATGCTGGTAAGTCCTAGATCATCTACAGATGCATTATATGGCTCCTTCATTAATTAAAAACACAAATGCCTTGTAATTTTTTTATAAATGGTGACAACGACATTTCATAAATTATATGATGGCAACTAGAATTGTACACCTTTTTTTTTGGTTGGTTGCTGGTTGGTCCATTAAAGACTTTTCCTAGATGTATATAATTCATTGTCTAGATTAATTGAGTCCCTCTTTTAAGTCTGGTTTTTTTGTGCCCACCAGGCAAAAATCATGCACATTTTTTTAAGTAACACCCACCGCATTCTTTCGTAGCACAAACCCTTGTTTATATTCAAAAACAGCTTCAGATTTGGCTTGATCCTTATTAGAGATGCAGTGATCTGTTCTGTAATCCTGCTTTCACTTCTTTTCCTCAGTATTATGACACCATTGAAGACGCTCTGGGGGGGTTTCAGGAGCACACTTTGGGTTTGATATTTGTCCATTCTGGGATCTACCAGACGAATGGATCTACATCACCCCAATGATTGGGCCCGGTATGATGCAATAGTCTTAGCCATGTCATATTTACATTTTATTTATTTTATTTTTATGTAGTACTTTAAAAAAAAAAAGCAGTATGGCTTATTTTTGTGTCTCTCTACCTCATTGTTATGTATTTTAAATGTCCATTTCTCAAAAAAAAAAAAAAAAAAAAAAAAAAAAATATAAAATATATATATATATATATTTATATAATATTATTATAATATATATTATATATAATATATATTTACAACAGGACCACTCAAAGGTTGGGGTTGGAAATTTTTTTAAAAAAATTTTTTAAAAAAAGTTCTGTTCTCTCCCCCCATTTATTTAACCCAAAAAACAGTAAAAATTGCAAAATATTATTACAATTTAAAACAACTGTTATCTATTTTAATAAATTGTGAAATGTAATATATTCCTGGATCAAGCTGGGTTTTCAGCATCAGTGTCACATGCATGCCCTTCAGAAATCCTTCTGATATGCTGCTCAAGAAACATTACTCCAATCATTATCAGTGTTGAAAACAGTTGTGCTGCCTTTTTTGTGGAAACATTTTTCGGATTTTTTAATAAATAGAAATTCAAGGAACACATTATTTGAAATTTTGTACATTTTATTTAATTTAAGCAATTTAATGCAAGTCTTTCAGACTTTTAAATTGAATATTTTCTATTAATGTAGAGACTTTCTCCTGTTTAACCCCAAACTTAATCTTTCCTCTGCTTTTTGGCAGCTCCGGGGAAAGTAGCGGATAAAGTCATCATCGAGAACACTAGAGATTCAACGTTTGTGTTCATGGAGGGGTCCGAGGGCGTATGGGAGGATATATGACAATAAAGGTGAGTTTCTTCTATGCCAAGAAGGTTAAAGGAAAAGGTCACCTAAAATGAAATTCCTGGATGCATTCTTTCATGCACAGGAAAACATGGGAATTATTGCAACAGTTTTTAGGTAGATGTGCAGATGATGTATATGGTTGGTTTTTATTTCAGTTCAATCCTGATGACAAATCAGCTCAACATCACAACGCTCATCACTGTCTGGAGATCACCGTCAACTGCAGCCCCATCATTGACCACTGCATCATCCGCAGTACCTGCACAGGTGACCACAGCTGCTGCCTTTTCCCAAATTTTTTTACTTTTATTTTTTCTCATCACTTTGTTTTTTAGGGATTTTACTGTATAAATTTAATTAACTTCATAATGAATAAACTTAAAAAATCAGAAAAATATCAAAATTAATAAATCAAAAGTAGGGCTGTGCACTTTATCAACTAGTGTGTGTATATGTGTATATGTGTATATATATATATATATATATATATATATATATATATATATATATATAATATTTTTATATATAAAATTATATAGTAAATAATAATAAATTAAATTTTTTACGTTTTTTTTTTTTTGTTTTTTTTTTTCAAAAACATTTAAAAATGTAATTGTACAAAATTTTATTACTTTTCAAATATTAAGAATTAAATGTTAATTTTTTTTTTTTATTCATTTGATTACCACAGTAAAATTTTCTATTAAATCTAAATCAGAAAAAAAAAAAAAAAATCCTAGGCTTTATTGAAAATGTAAAAAATTAATTCAAGTTTATGATACAACTAATTAGATGAATTAATTAAACAGGAAACACAAAATTGTTAGGTTTTTAATAATTTTTATGATTTATACCCTTTATGTTTCTGTTAATTAGACATGCTTTTTTTTAATACAAATTTTAATTAACCTTAAAAGGGAAAAAAAAATTCAAATGGAAAAACAGAATCCATAAAATTACAATGCCAAATTTGGGTTCAAATGAAACTAAATTTCCATAGAGCCTTACTTTAACCTAAGGGCGGTTCCCAAGAACATGCTTTTGCATTCCAATATCCTTCCTTTATTTTTTTTTCCTGAGTGAACATCGTACTTGTCCTTTGTGCATATGACCAGAAATTGTGTGAATTGGGATTTTGAATAGTGGATTAATGTGTGAAGCCCTTTGCTTGAGCTGTGTGTTGTCTTCCTGCAGTGGGCTCGGCAGTGTGTGTGAGTGGCCAGGGAGCATCACCCACCATCAAACACTGTAACATCAGTGACTGTGAGAACGTGGGGCTCTATATCAAAGACCATGCAACATGAAGCTCCGTCTGGAATATACCCTTCTGTGGTTGATGAAATGCAGTGTTTAGTGGCTGCTCTCTCCGTTTGCTCCGCAGGGCATTTACGAAGACAACGAGATCTCCAATAATGCTCTAGCAGGAATTTGGGTGAAAAACCAGGCAACCCCATCATCAGACCGGAACCACATCCATCCGGCAGAGGCGTCGGTGTTCACGTTTGACCAGGCATGGTACAATATACAGTACAGACCAAAAGTTTGTGCATCATTACATTAACATTACATTTTTAATGTTTTGGAAAGAAGTTTCAACTTCTGCTCATCAAGCCTGCATTTATTTGATCAAAATACAGAAAAAACAGTAATATTGTGCGATATATTTATTTACAACTAAAATAATAGTTTTTCTACTATTTGAATATACTTTAAAAAAAATAATTTATTCCCTGTGATGCAAAGCTGAATTTTTTCCAGCATCATTACTCCAACCTTCAGTGTCACATGTAACATCCAGTCTATCACATGATCATTTAGAAATCATTCTAATATTCTGATTTATTATGAGTGTTGGAAACAGTTCTGCTGTCTAATATATTTGATGAATAAAAGGTTAAAAAAGAACTGCATTTTATTCAAAAAAAAAAAAAAAATTCTAACAAATATATATTCTAATAATATATTTTTCTTTACTATCACTTTTATCAATTTAACACATCCTTGCTGAATAAAAAGTATTGATTTTATTTAAAAAGAAAAGAAAAAAAAATTACTGATTTAAATTACTGACCAGTAGTAGTATATTGTTATTACAAAATATTTTATATTTTAAAAAACATAGCTTCTTTTTTTTTTTTTTACTTTTAAATTCATCAAAGTATCACTAAAAAAGTATCACATATTTCTGAAAAATATTAAGCAGCAGAACTGTTTCCAACTTCTGATAATGAGAATCATCATATTAGAATGATTTCTAAAAGGATCATGTTTGATAATAGATCCTAAAAATTCAGCTTTTGCATCACAGAAATAAATGATAATTTAAAAAAATGCAGAGGCTTGATGAGCAGAGACTTCTTTCAAAAACATTAAAAATAGTAATGTTTCCAAACTTTTGGTCTGTACTGTGTTTGTGTGAGACGAGACATGGGGTCCTTCAAAAACATAAAAATAGTAATGTTTCCAACTTTTTGGTCTGATACGTGTTGTGTATCTCATATGATATACTGTGACTGGTATGTCTCTCCGCTACTATATCTTCTAACCTGTGCTGTGTCTATATCTATAATTCCTATATCTCTTCTCGACACACCCCCCCCCTATCGCCCGTTTGTGTTTGTTGCCTCTCTGCTCCCTCGCAGGGCTACTTTGAAAGCTGCAGCTCCCAGAACCGGATAGCATTTCGAGGTGAGCCCGTAATTCTAACCCTACTGTGGTTCCTGCGAGATCCCTCACTAGACATGACGGGTGGCAATCTACGTGCCCGAGAAGGGCGGGGCCGTTCATCGAGACAAGATCTATGCACACACTTTGTGCGGGCGTGGTGATTTACCTCCACAGAGACCCCACTATCGGTGAGAGACTCGTCAATAAAACACGCGTGGCGGTCTAATCATGATCATACTGCGATAATCTGCACAGAGTTACGACTGCTGTTTGTAGCTCCGAGTTATAACCCCTCTTCTGATCAATCTACAGGGCTTGGGGTACTGGGTAACGCCATAATTCACGATGGCCTCAACAGGTTGGTGTTTACATATTTACGGACGACGGCCGAGCGTCCTCGGTCTGAGGGGAACGACATCTACGGCTTTTATACGCTTTAAGACTAGGAAATGCCGATCCCGGACCAACAGCTGGCCCGATCGTCCGTCACTAACAAGATCCCACGACGGACAGCAACGGAGTCATGTATGTGGCTTGTAGGGTGAACAGACAAAAATAATCTACAAATCACTTATCTTTAGTAACTAAATGGTCAGAAAGTTAAAATGAGCATAGTTCAGCCAAAAATAATTAAAAGTATGTTAATCTTATGCATTTATACGTTCAAGTTGTTCCAAAAACTTGAGGCTTCTTTCATTCTGTTGAACACAAAAAGAAGATATTTTGGAGACTGGTGGTGACTCCAATCCGTTGCTCAGGTAGCCATTGACTCTCCAATAGTATTCTTTTATTTTTTTCATAGTAAGGAAGGGTCAATGGGTACTAGCTAGCTGTTTGGTTACCAACGACTTAATTCTACATTATTGTATATATTTAGATTTATGGAATTTTTAAAATTACTGTCTGTTAAATGTTCCCGTTGTCTTGGCATGCGTATTGAACCCTCACCCTTGTTTTATGCATTAGAATAAGGCAAGACTTCTACATAGGTATCTTAGTAGGACGGCTAAAAAAATATTTTTTGTTTTTTTTCATTGGGACCGAATAAATATATACTGAAAGCAAGGGAAGAAAGTTCCACATTATTGAAACATTCCCAAACTTCTGTTGCGTCGTATTTTTCCAGTTTATAATAACAAGAAGTATTTGTTATATTTATTTTTAATGTATTTTTAATGTCCAATAAATTATGTATTGTTTTTTGTTTTTTAGATGTGTATTATTATATTAGTTGTGTAAATATTATTAATAGCATTATTTATCGCTTATTATTTATTTTAGATTATCATCACATTCGATATTTTTATATTCCATGTAGTTTTATTATATTTAGATTATGGACTATATTTGCTTTTGTCAAAAACTCAAGTTATGATCAGTACAAGCCTTGATTTACGACTGCAGAATTCATGTATCCAATTATTGTTGTTTATGATGATATTTAAACACAACAGTCATAAATTTTTGATTTAGAAGCAATTGTGCAGGGACGAATGTTTTTGACCCAGTATCTTGAAAGTTTTGGGGCGTGTTTTGGGCCCTAGCCCAATGTTAATTGCCAACCCTTGTTCCTAGTCAATACCATACTATTGGCACACCTCTAAAGCATATGCTATGGCCGGATTGTCCCGTCTCTCGGTGGGGTTTTGCAGCGGTTGTTTGAGAAGGGTCAGGGAGTGAATCGAGGAGAAGAGGTGTACAGTAACACGCCGGCCCGGTGTGTGGGTGCCCACGGGCCAGCACACCGCTATCTGGCCAGAAAAAAAAACCCCAGGAGTCCACAGCGGGAAGCAATCAGGTTCTTGAGTTCCACTTCCCTCGCTCTGGATGTGACCTGATTCCCACACAACGCTCAATATACACTTTATTGTGTCTCATGTCAGAGATGGTGGGTTGTCCCTTTTGTGAAGGTTTAAAACAGTTGCCAAACTCGGAGATTGTCTTGTGATTTTGAATCGTGAGAACCTGACATATTAATTATGCAATATCTGTAAAGGTCTTTTCGATTTGCACACACAACAATCAAAATTTAATCCAAAATCGCAGGAGTTATGGTTTACAAATGTGTTTTAAAATATATTCACACGTTAACGTTTACTTTGGCAATGATTGATTTTTCGCGGTACAACCACAGGCCTCTCAGATCTGACAGCAGAACAATTCAAAGTCTGCCTTTTTTAAATGAAAGACGAGCTAAAATAACATCAACGCAGTTGTATTTTTAATTGACATGCATAATATAAACTGTGAAATACTAACTCTTGTTGATCGTAGGGTTAGCCAGAAACTTGGTGTTAGCCTTTTTTTTCTTTTTTTGTCTCTTGGTTCTTTCGTTGCGTTTAGAAAATAAATTTTAAAAAATATAATATAATTTGTTTATGAAATTGTTGTTTTTACTCTTTTTTGCATGGAGTTTAACACAATTAACCAAACAAACTCACACCGCTGTGAAAATGAAATGCTGTAAGATTATTACAAAATTGGCTAGCAATCTGCCCTGGAAGCAAAAGGTGATCCAGTTGGTCTGTGATCGTCATCACTTTAGTGACCGGCGTGCACAAAAAAACATCTTTGGGGGGGGGGGGGGGGTGGGGAGAAGAATAAAAAAACCCCGTACGAAATGGATTCTGTGGCCAATAAAAACATTTTTCTGTATAACCCGCCTGTTGTGCCCTTTTGTGATAGTTGTGTTAATCCTTAAAAATGACACACAAAAGGTAGACTTGAAGTAAAATAAAACCATGCAAAAGGAACATGAAAAAAAAAACACCCAGACTATTGGTTCTGTTTTTTGGGACCGTGTGATCTACCACTGGTGGACCTGGAATCAAAGACTATTTGGTGTGAAGGTCTTTCCAAAACACATTTTTTGTGTATATGTTAAAATTGGTAAGATCTTTCTAGGCAAAGTATAAATACAACCAGATTTGGCAGATACATCCTTCTGAATACAGTAAGCAAGCCACTTTTCTTATTTTGTTTTTAAATTTGTTTTATCAATGTTGCTTATTGGACAAAACGCTGTTACCTTCATCAGTCACTGTTTACTTGATATATTACATTCATATTACGCACCATGTTTCAAATACACTCAATCACCCTCAACACCTCTTCATTTTCACTTGTGCCTTAATAGCTCTTAAGCGCTTTCATATTGGCATTAATGGTCAGTATATAAAGTGGTTAAAACAAATTTCCCATGCGGTATTTATAAAGCAGTTGGTACTCTCGGCAGTAGGCAGTAGGATCATACCTATGAAAGCTGTTGAATTAAATTCTCCTGCCAGATAATACTTGAATGACGAGATGAATGCATTGTGTTTAATAAATATTGTCTGTAAAATAATAATATTCAATGAAAATAGTGTCCAGCAT
Organism: Cyprinus carpio; assembly: GCF_018340385.1. Taxonomy (NCBI): domain Eukaryota; kingdom Metazoa; phylum Chordata; class Actinopteri; order Cypriniformes; family Cyprinidae; genus Cyprinus; species Cyprinus carpio. The sequence continues at coordinate 28,329,986 of NC_056609.1, read as the reverse complement.
TTTACCAATAAATGATACATGGCATATTAATCGCGGGGGGCCAAATTTGAATTCTGAATTATTGTCTGTGTGCAAATCGAAAGATTCATCTTTTCACCATCGGATTTTAAAATACTAATAATGAAATCTTAATATGTCAAGTTCTCACGTTCAAAATCAACAGGCATCATACACTGTATATTTGGACTCTGACACAATTTTTATGACTCAAAAGACCAAACCTGACACGGGCTCAGGGTTGCATTTGGGATGGAGTTGTTTTACAGATCAGATGGAGATCTACAGTCAGGTCCATATATAGAATATTTGGACTCTGACACAATTTTTAATAATGTCGGCTTGTAATGCCACCCGAATAAGGTTTAAAATGAAACCATCAAGAGGAATTGAAGTGAAGACTGTAAGCTTTAATTCAAGGGGTTGAACAAAAATATTACACAAAATGCCAATTTTCAGGGGTTCAAATGTAATTGGACAAATATATACAGTACAGACCAAAAGTTTGGAAACATTACTATTTTTTACTAGTTTCTTCTTTGTGAAGCTTTACTTCAGCTACTATCAGAGTGGTCTGCGAGCTGCTGTTTTGTATTGTGGCTCTTGTCTGCATCACGCTCTCTCTCCTCTGATGGGGTTTTATTATGTTTTTGGTCTGTATTTCTCTTGCTATGGAGCGCTCCTTTGACGGCATGATGTGGGTTCAGTTCTTGGGGGGGGGGGGGGGGGGGTCCCAAAATGCAAATGGCACTCTTAGAATCACTACTAGACCTGTTAAACCTGCTTAATTTGATGTAGAAAAGAAAGAAGGAATAGCCCACATCGGTCCATAAAACAGATTTTGAGTCAACCTGTCCAATTACTTATGGGCCCTTGAAAAATTGGGAAGGTAGTAGGTTACATATTAAAGACTGTAATTCCCTTAATCATATCTCCAGTTGTGATGAGCGGTACCCTTAAATAAAGTTCAGAGTGTGCACTTTCAGCCCATATTCATTATATAACTGTAACCGGAATATGTTTTGGTCAGCAGCTAAAATAATAAAAATTGTGTCAGTGTCCAAATATATATGGACATGACTGTACGTCTAAAGCCTCTGGGATCTCTAGATCTTCTTGGAGTGGTTTTGTAAATGTGTTTTTGTCCACAGGTGGGCGTTTATTTCTATGATAACGGTCACGGTGTGCTAGAAGACAACGACATCTATAACCACATGTACTCTGGAGTTCAGATCAGGTCAGTGACGCAACACACATTATTATGTAGGGCTGGGCGATACTTACAATTTATTTTCAATGAGAATGATTTATTTTTTTTTTTTGGTGAGAGGGTTTAAATAAATGCTCATTGGTTGTGGAAGAGCACAAAAAACATAGTCTGTAATTTTAAATGTAGTTTATTTAATTTATTAGTTTTATTTATTTAATCAATTATTTTTATTTGGAAAAATAATCAATAAATTTTTATATTAACATTATTTATTTTTTATTTATATTATTTCATTTATTATATTATTTTATTTTATTTTATTTTAAATAGTTTATTATTTATTACATAATGTGTTATTTTTTAAGTTCAGTTTAATGCAACATAATCTTTTTTCAGTTTTATCTCCATTTATCATTTTATATTTACTATTTACCGAACTTGTAAATATTCTTTTAAATAATTATTTTTATATGAATATTTTGTATATTTTATTTAAATGTATGTTAAATATTATGATCAAAATTGACCAAAATGATTGTGATTTTGCAGTCATGTTAAATATTATGATCAAAATTGACCAAAATGATTTCAAATTCAATATGAGTTTTTCGCCATAATCAAAAAATCGAGTTATCAACATGACTCACTTCAATAAAAAAAGTGAAATAAAATTGATATTATTTATTTTTGTGGTATTTCTTGTAGAACTGGCAGCACATACCAAAATTTAGGCGGATAAGATCTGGGGCGGTCAAGAACGGAGGAATCCTCGTTTACAATTCAGGTAATATTTCCGTCATTTGCCTTTTAGGTTTTCTGCTTGCTATAAAGGCTCGTGTTTCTATATTGTGATATATTTCAGATAAATAAGTGTCCCCGAATCTCTTCTCAGGTTTAGTGCTTATTGAAGACACAACGATATCTTTGACAACGCCAATGGCCGGGGTTTGGATCAAGACCGACAGCAAACCCCTACGCTCCGCAGAAACAGATCCATCGACAGGCGCTGACGGGGGGATCTGTGATATTCAAACGGAGGACGAGGTGGACGGCTCCTCTTCTGACGTGGACCGCAGCTGTTCCCCGTGCGCTTCAGCTGTTTACTGAGTAGCTTTTTGATGTTGTAGGGCTGCTGGAGGAGAACGATATCTTCAAGGAACGCTCAGAGCGGGTCCCTCATCATACTAACTCACCCTTTTGCAGCAAGAACAGGATATTCGACGGTGTTTGCTGCTGGTGCGTATTTGTTCGTTTCCACTATGCAACTCTGAACGAAGTATTATAAGGCATATTGAATACAAAATGACAGCATGGTTAATTTATTGCATTTTTTGACCTTTTGTCTTTAGAGTATGGTCCTGCTTGTTACCATCATAATAAATACCCCTTTAAATGCTTCGTTATTTCTTTTTATTTATAACAAAAAAAAAAAAGGCTGGCATCCATAATGAATCATCCCTTTCAGGAAGTGAACAGGCAGCACGTGGTTAAAGTAACATGTTCTGTGGTATTTTTTTGCAGATTTGTGTTTTTAATACATTGATATTTATTGATTTAGCATGACACAGTGCGGCTTATTAACACTTAAAGACATGCTTTTTTTTAAAAATCTTACATATTCCCCTCTCTATAATGGTTAGTATCAAGTGACATGCTGTTAACAATTAAGATTTTCTAAAAATATTTTTTATTGAAGTTTTTTTGATGATTTTGTAATTTTATAGTTCTATAAATAGAATAATACAAAGAAATATGTATCAAAATATACAGACATAAAAGTATATGCATAATATATAATCTATAATCTCATACAGTGTGTTGTGTGTATATATCTTAATTATATATATATATATCTATATATATATATATATATATAGAATACTATATATATATATATATATATATATGTTATTGCTTTATCAAATGATTAATCGCATCAAAATATAAGTTTTTGTTTAACTAATATATGCGTGTTTGTGTATTATTATATCTAGTATTTATATATAAATACAAACATGCATGTATATTTAAGAAAAAAAAAATTGTTTATATATTACATATAATTTATCTACAGTATAATAAACACAGTACACACTCAAACTATATACTGAATGTATTTATATATACATAATAAATAAACACAGTACACACTAATATATTATGAAACAAACTTATTTTGGATGCTAATGTTGATAGCACTAATCATATTTGTTTTTGGTCTAGAAATGTCTAACTTACAAATGTATACAACTTCAATTTCTGAAAATGCACTTTTTTTCATAAACCAGATAGAGATGCATACGAATTTCATCTAGACAATAACCTGTTAGCCTCCATCTGCTGCAGGTATTGATGATCACTAATCATCATGGCGACGGCGACTTTAGAATGCAATCAAATTTTCAACAACCGCTTCGGCGGGTTGTTTCTTGCGTCTGGTCGTCAACGTCAATGATGAAAGGCGGAAGTGGAAACATCGGTCGTTTTCAATCCCTCTTCATCCAGCGGACTTGAAATGAACATTATTCTCATTGAATCCGCTTCACAGACAACCAAATCTCATGAACACTCCGGATGCCAGGAGAAAGCGGTGAGCAGAGGTTCCAGTGCCTGTACAAGATTTCCAGTTACACCAGCTATCCAATGCACGATTTTTACAGGTAACGCTCCTCCTGAGAACCATCTGAGAGCTCGGTGTGACCTCGGCGGCTGCTTCCTCACGCCTCTGTTTCTCTGTGCAGGTGTCCACCTGTAACACCACCGACCGCAACGCCATCCTGTGTGAATGCATCAAGAAGTGCAATCAAGGGGCACTTAACGTGGAGTTCATTAGACCGGTTTGCTCTGCATTTACTACTAAAACCAGAATTATTTTGCCTATCCTAGAGGATTTTGCCCCTATTTTCAGGAGAAACCATATCATTTCTTATCTCCCTTAGATGAGCATTAATGTGGGGAGAAAATTACATTACTACGTACAAGAAGTACAAAATGACTTGTACAGTACTTTTTATAATGTACAAAAATCAAGGTTATTTTTTTTGCCGTACTTTGCCATTACGTGATTGCTGATTTAAGAAAAAAAAAAAAAAAATTATATATAGTATATATATTATATATGTGTGTGGTGTGTGTGTGTATATATATACACTACTACATTGCTAACCACTAAGGGGGGGTGGGGGTGGGCAACATTATAATTATGACAATTGTGGAAGGAAAAATGTTCATGCAAATAAGTTGAAATTAACAAATGCAAGTGTGCATAAGACTACTTCATTTATTTATGGAATAAAGTGAAAGTGACTTTAATTATATTTGAACACAAAAGTTCACATTAGCTTTATAATAGGCTTTTTTTTAATTTTGTTTTTTTTTGTTTTTTTTTTTTTTTTTTTTTTTACTTCAATCTATATTTCCAAAAAAATTCAGGAATAAGGATATTTAATATTTTACGGTGTTAAATAGGATAGAAAATATTGTTTTTAAAATAACAAATTTATGGTTGCTTAAACTAATTGGTAAAAAAAAAAAAATTTTAGCTAATTATTATATTATTACAAGTAAAATTGGTACAAAATGACTAATTGGTAAAAAAAAAAAAAAGTTATTTTTGTAAACAGCATAATATAATTTAATATATTCTCAAAATTAAATTAAACATTTATATTAATTAATCATTTGTCTGGACACTTTTTGGATTTTAATACTGTATTATGAGAATTAAAAAAAAGAAAAAGGAAAACTGATTAATTGTCATGAAAATAATCACACGTATGTAAAGTATACAAAATGTCATTAAAAATATATAAAAAGATACATTGTGTATATGCATGTTTTGTTTTATATATACTATATAACAAGACAATCCACACACACACACATATATATGATTAGCAGAAAATGAAAAAACCCCTAAAAATAAACATACATTTTTCCTCTTCTGTATCCTAATTAGGGTTTAAAAAAGTGAACATTTTCCCCAAAAAATCCTACATTTTGGAAACGTTCCAGAGATTTTTGTAGTTTCTCGAAATATTTTTCCACCCTTGTGCAACCCTAAATATACTTTAAAATTATTGTTTCTTCTGTGACTGAATGCGTCTCTGTCTTTTAATCCTTATTTTGCATCACGCACCACATTTTGCATCTTCTGTGACTGAATGCGTCTCTGTCTGCAGGTTCTTCTGTGACTGCGGCGCAGGGACTCTGTCAAACCCTTGCACACTAGCCGGAGAGCCGACGCACGACACAGACACGCTGTACGATTCAGCGCCTCCTATAGAGTCCAACACACTGCAGCACAACTGAAGCGGAGCCGCTCCCAACACACAGAACCTCCATGGTGCTCAGATGAGGATCACACGCTAGAAATAATTCACATTTGATTCAAAATAAACCTCTTGGAGAAGAGAAAGCATTGTTTTTTTTGCGTAAACGCTCAGAGAGGAAAAAACATTTCTATTTAGCAAACGACCGTTCTGCTGTGTGATGCCCCGTTTTCTCCTCTCTCTCTGCTGCTTGGGGATGGGATGGGCGGCGACTCCTAGGATTCGGTGGTGATGGAATCACGAGGAGAGAAACGGGAGCATAGCCGAGCGTATAGACTTCGATTCTATCTCAGCCATGCAGCTTCGGCACCTGCGCCTACTGATTGTTACATGTAGTGAAAAAAAAAAAAAACCAAAGAACTCTCGCCGCATGCACTTTATTGTCAGTTTGCTTTTTTTTTTTTCCTTGTTTTTTTTCCCTTTTTAAAGATGTTGAGTTTCTTGGGTTTGATTTTAATGCTTTCCTCATGTAGTTTTTGTATTTTCAAGCAACAATCTTAAATGTACTTGAATGTCTTTTTATTTTATTATAAGTATATTAATTTTCGGGGTTGTTTATATTACGCTTAGACTTGCTGTATTCTTGTGTTTCTCATGTCGCAGGATGTAATGTGCTCTTTCTGTGAAGATAGATTTGATGAGAAACAGAAAAAAAGAGAAAGAAAGAAGAAACACTAAGTATTCTCCAGCAAGTTGTTTTGAGTGTGAACGGTAGATGTTGAGTGTTTTTCCCAACCCCCCCCACCCCCACACCCACGAGGCTGGTGGTAACAATGTCTGTCGGGGCCCATCACGCGGTATGTTTTTGGAAGCGATTACTAATGATTGATTAGCCCCGCCCCCTCAACCCTGATTGCCCGCTTCGCTCTCCGATAGCCGCGAGCCGAAGTGAACATTCGCTGGAGATTTAAGAGGCTTCCATTGCTGATCTGAACTCTGATGAATATATCTGTACAAACAGCTTTTTTTGTGCTTTCCCCTCCCCCTTCCCTCCATCCATCTCGAACTGTATTTGGTGACCGGTGGTTTTCTCCATACAGCCTGAATTGTATGTGCATGTTCCATGACATCTAGACTTAATATAATTGTGAAAGTACTCAATAACCATTATGTAGCTGTTAGTAATGAAATCGAAGTTTAATTTCCTAGTCCAAAGAGGAACGTGTACATTTTTAAAAATAAACTTATTAACCTGCACTCTCAGTAGTGAGTTGCTCACTTGCTTGTCCTAACGTGACAACAAATAACTCGTGGAATGGTGAAGAGAAGAAGCACCTCAAAAACACAGACAACAACCACATTTTCCATCACAAAAGAAGAGACAACAGAGCCTGCCGATCATCTGAACCAGGGTTGTGAACTGCATCGCGGGAGTCAGCGCTGGGGTGTTTCGGAGAATGAGCGGCCCAACTGTCCTCTGTTTGAACACATGCAGACGCAACATTTGTACAATAAAATTAGGTACAGGATCTAAACTTGCAATCATAAAGCAAAACATTTTCACTTTGTAAACAGGGGCTGGTAACTGCATTTCTGTTCGTTTAATAGTTCATCAAAACTATTATTTAGAGTGTAAATGTTTTGGACACTTTTGTTTGATGGCAAAGCCTTCTTTTTGAGCAGTCATAACTTGCATAAAAAGCCCCTTGCGTTATATAATGCTTATAACTTATATGCTCAAATAAATGTTTTTTCCTCAACGTAACATGAGGAGTATTTACAAGCAAATTAATTAATTTTTGCACACCATGTATGCTTTTTTTCATTTCTTTTTTTTTTTTTTTTTTTAGTAAATATAGATTGATTATAATATTTTCAACTCAACATTGAATTAGGATGTCATTGCATTAATAAACAAAAAAACACATGTCTGCTTAATACAGGACTTGAAAATGTGCAATTGCTCAGATTTAGAATGTCATTTTTAATGTTTATCACAACATTAAGAGCCATAACAGCGAAAAACTCTTTGATAATTAAGATGCGTTGTTATAACCGATTATAAGGAGTTTTAGATATTGTTGTACTGGCAAAACAAGACAAAAAATATTTAGTAAGATATTCTTTTTTTGTTTTTTTTTTTGTCAATGCATGAAACCCTTAATGCAATGAAGTGAATTTAAGACTTTCCTGCTGCCTGGTTTAGGACCTTTGTAAGGCGCTTAAATTTATGGATGGGCAAATGTCAACCTTTTTTAAGACCCTACAGAAAGCCTGGCCTTAAGAATTTTTGCAATGGTGACATTTTGCATAAACACATCTATGCAAGGTAAATAAACAGTCAAAATAATTTGTCAATGCGCAAAAATGCACAGATCTCTGGGTCATTTTGGTGGCAAAAATGTCACCATGTTGCAAAAAATGTGAACGTTCCCATCAGAACACAGATCGGTAAGGTCCCCTCACTTGAATCTCCGGAGAGGCCACGGTGCGTCTGCTTGGTGCTTTGCTCTTGCTCGTTTTTTCTCTCCACCATCATTCTCAAAACTCGCGGGCCTTCTTATTGCCGTACTGGAATGATTCCTCCGGGAGGTTCGCCAGGCGAGCCGCGTTGAAGCCGTAACTTCTTGGGTCCACACTCGCGGCCTCTGAATGAACTGTGTACAGGAAGTGTGATTGGTCTCAGCTGAACTGGGTCCTCACACTCACTCATTTCGCCATCTCCCTCCTCCAACCATACAGGCCTGACAGGAAACACAGGGACAGACTCATTTTCACTTAAATCTCACCAAAAAATACTGCTCACCCATAAGAACCAGTAACATGCATTGGGAAAAAATACAAAAACTTTTGGTTAAGACATTATGGATAATAATGTATAAAAAACAACAAAAAAAATTTTTCCCCCCCCAGTTTTATAAATATTCCACCTGTCAGAAGCTGAAACCAACCTGCATATTAAGAAAAGGTTAGTACAAACGATTTGGAAAATTAATTATTTCATTTTTGTAATTTCCCTGACTTTATATTATAACCATTTTAAATGTCCTAGTTTTTGGTTGACTACTTTAAAGATTTTTTTTTTCTACTTACTTTTCAAACAATTCATGTGTATTTATATAGGGACTTTATAAAATTATTTGTATATAGTTAATAAAGGTATATTTATATTATATTTTTTTTCTAAATAAAATGACGACACAACCATTGACAGTGGTGCGTGAGTTACACTATTTTTATAATTATATTTTCTTTATTAGCTTTAATTTTGGTTAATAGTGTTAGGTAATTTTGGGATTTACAGCAAAATGTCTATATGTGTTAAAAAATATTTTTTAATGGCTGGAACTTTCAAAGATATTTTTTTTTGTTTTACATTCAAAACATTTATTACTTACACCAGCCTTTTAAAGTTACAAAAACTTAACACTCAGGAGTGTTATTTTTACTATCATTATACTTCCCTCATTAATGGTTTTATTACTATTTTGAGTTATTTTTCATATTTATACTTTCTGTTTTTCGTTTTCCCCCATTGAAGTTAACCCCACGTAATTTTGTTGTTTTTGTACTGATCTTTATATTTACATACATTTAGGCATTTAGCAGACGCTGTTATCCAAAGCCTCAAAATGAGGAGAACAGAACCAATCAAAACCAACAAAGAGCCAATAACCTGTGAGGTGCTGTGATACAGTCTCGGTTAGCCTAACCCAGTACACTGAGCAAGGTTTTTTTTAGTTTTTAATAATACTTAGAAAGCAAAGATAGCATGGCAAAAAACACAGAACATTAGAGTTAGAGGGTCTCTCTCTCCATCTATTTTCACTTTATTCACAAAAAAACAAAATTCCAAAAAGAATATAAAAACAAAAAATAAACTTACCATTATAAAAACTAATCATATCCTTTGATTTGAAGTGAAAAAGTATTTTAAGAAAGGATCAAGTGTATTTTCTTTTCTTTTTTTTTTTTTACAAATAAAAAGAAAAGCGTAGTAGAAAATAGAAATAGAAAAAGAGACAGTGCTAGTATTAAGGGTCAAAGTAAATGTATATAGTTTTTAATGGCTGTACTGTTTAAAAGATTTTTTTTTTTTTGTTTACTTCTAACCAATTCTTATTTATAGACTTTCCAATTTACAAATGCACGTGTTTAGTATTATTTTAGACAATATTAGTTTTTTATTCATATTTTAAAATTCATACTATACATATTTCTATATTTTTATTTACATTTTAATTTTTAGGCTAATGTTTTTGTAATTTCTGTCTTTATTGTTTTTTTTTAGTAGTATTTTAGTATTTCAAGTTAAGCTAAACAAAAATGAGAAATATTGTAAATGTTTTTTGTATTTTATTTCATTTAACGTTATTTCAATCAACAATGTTTTTTTTTTAATGGATGTAGTTTGTTAACAAAAATAATCCTGATGTGCATTAGTGTAAATGATTTTTGCATGTTTGTACAAACATATTACATTGTAAGGCCACAGAATATTACTGAAAGTGTTTTTAAGTGATATGACCATGTGTCCGAGTCTGCAGTGTGAGGGTCCTGGGACTGTGCTCCTCCACCAGTGAGTGGTGTGAGTGGAGAACAGGGTCCGGCAGCAGATCTTCTCTGACAGCTACTTCCACAGGCGCTCGCAGTGGCTGTGCCGTCATGCGTGGCGTACCTCTGCCTGCAGTTCCAATAGCCAAGGAAAAGATTAGAACTTACTCAGTTTAGAATTCTGTGTTTTATTTGAGTATTGTGCAGAGTTTAATGTGTGATGAGAGCAACTGACATCCCCATTTTCATCAGCAGGACGAGGAGTGGTTGTTGGCGTGCAGCAGGATGCTGGCCGTCTCGCTCAGGCTCCACAAAGACGTACTTTCACCTATAAAACAAAACGTGGACTATTTAGTATCCAGAGTGAAAGCCACACCTGAGGCGTGAATGGAGTTAGAAAAATTGGGCAACATACCTGACATTTACGATCAGAGGCTCAAAGACGAGGGAAGACTCGGTCCCAGGAGTGAGGCGCAGACTCTCGCAGGTACAGTAGCACCCAGCTGAATCAACCACAACAAAACCACAAAGACAAAGAAAACAACACAAATTCAAATATGCAACTTTAACTCAATTTAACATTAAAATAACATTAAACACCTGACATTATCACTTTAATAGTCCTGCGGTAAGAGAAGAGCAAACTTTTCCAAAAGTACAAACATTCCATAAAATTAATATGAGGTTATACATTTGTGTAATTCTACAATATGTCCCAATCCTTTTGAATAATAAATTTATTTTCATTAAAAAAAAAAATTATATACACACACACACATATATATATATCTATAATATATATATATATATATATATAATATATAATATAGATATAGTAATAATTATATATATAATATATATTTAAAATAAAAATTCTTAATTTTTATATATTACAAGATTTATTATATTGTTTTGTTATTATTGTTTTTGTTATTTACAGAATTTCCAGGCCATGACAACTAAAAGACTAAGACATGATAGAGACACCTGCAATTCCCAATAGAGCTCAAAACCCAAATCTTCTTTCTTATTTAAAGTAAAATAAAATAATAAACAAAAAACTTTTAAATAAATAATAAAAACACAGATCCATGATTTTTAATAGATTTACTTAATATTATAATTTTTTATGTCATCAGCATTAGAATTTCAGGCTTTAAACACAAACTGGCAAAACAAAAAGCATGATAGAGAAACCTGCATTTCCATAAATAAGAGCTCAAACCACATCCTTCTTCCTGCCTGAACAGCTGCTCAACACATTATAGGGTGAAATTTGTCTAAATGTTTCTCAACTACATTCAAAGTCACTATTAAATGATGAGGGCTGTAAGGGTATAATTATCTGCTCTGACAATAATTCGATAATTCTTTACTAAACAATGCAACTTGAAATTCAATCACAATTCAGTTCAAAATTACTTTGGTGTGGTCAAAAATTATTTAAAAACAAAATTATTTAAAGTCACACCAGATTTGGATTTAGTGAAATCTCCTTAATCCGAGTACCATTTCGCAAGCCTTTCTTTAGTAAAACTGAAAAACTGAATTAACTTTCTGTAGCTGAATCATCACAAACCCAACCGACCCATTGCATATACTCTGAATGCAATGCAAGTCATAGTCTGGGTAAAAGCTGTCTGTATGCAAAACCATGTACTTCAGGAAAAGAATTGCCATGTGTCATACATTTGGTATTGCTATTCAATTGCATTAAATGATCATTTAAGATTGGTAAGACTGTGTACCTCGACTTAATTTTATTAGTTTAGACTCTGTTGTGCTTATCCCCAAAACAATAATTATTTTCTTAACACATCATGCCAAAGATGTGTTTTTTGGCACACACTCACCTGTCCTCATTAGGGTGGACTTGCCTCCCAGTTTGGCCCGGTGTACCAATACACACAGGCGGGTCAAGTCGCTTTTCACATCATCATCATCATCATCATCATCTTCACCACCAGGGCAGCCAGAAGATGTCATTGGGGATGAAAGTCATCCACCGAAGAAGGTCTGGTGGTGACGCAAGGGTGCCGGGCCACTCTGAGGACCAGGAAGGGGCGTGACTGAGACCCGTCACCCGGGAGGACGATCTCTGGTCTGGCCATGGGCCCGTCGCCGCTCTGGCTGTACCGGGACATGCTCAACAGCACGTCTGCAGAGGTGGAGATGAACAAAAACATATCATTGTGCATTTTATTACAAATATCACTAATTTTTTCAGTAAGCATGGCATTTATAATTATCTTAACCTCAAATTCTGGAAAAAAGTCAAACTTTTATATTAAAACTCAGTTTCTAGTAGTAAATGGTATAGACACACCGGACTCAAATTTACAAACAAGTGTTTTCGCTTGTAAGAGATTTGACACCCTGACTTGGTGTAATTGCGCAATGGCAACCATTCTGTGACCCCCCCCATTTTCCCCTCCCAATGCCAAGTAATGCAACATGCTGCTAAAACTTTTGAATTAAACTGAATTCATTTAAATGCACATCAATGAAAAACCAAAAAAAGATCATTAGCGAATTACACAAACCCTGTATCCTTGATTTCGAATGTAAATGTCTGACTTTTTAAAATGCAGAGTTGCAGGGCAGTGGAATGAAAAAAAAAAATGAAAAAAAAAATCAAAAAAGATGCATTTTAAATTTTTTTTTTTTTTTAAGCATTTAACTTTTTAACTCTCCTGTTAATGACCAAGATGCTGCAAAACATGTCTTCCATTATCAGCTTATTTATTTACACAAACCTTTAAAACCATTTTTAACAAGCTGTTTTTTATCAGCATTTTATTGAGCATGTAACTGCATTGGTAACTAACTCAAATCAACACTTTGACCAGCTATCCATAAAGAAGAGCTACATAAACTACAGCCTAAGTTCAAAAAACGCTTATTTTCAGATTGGAGTTGAAAGATTATGAATGAATCAGCATTTATGCAAAATATATTAAAAATAATGTATATATAATATATATAATAAATTTAAAAAAAAATGAAAAACAATGTGTTCTCTTCTCCTTTTTTGTTTATCAACATAGTTGGAAGTTTAAACGAACTATAGAGTTGATTTTTCTTACCAAGCACAGCCATGCACTCAACCGCTGTCTGCCAGTCTTTGCAATTCTTGTCGAAATTGTAGAAGAGTCTTCTCATGCAGTCCTTCAGCGCTGCGTCTCGTTTGTCTTCCCAGCTCTGTAGCTCTGAAAACAGCCGTTCAATCTCCTTAGTCCAGTACCGTTTCCAGCCTTTCTTAGTGGACCTCACCTCGTACTCCTCTGGCAAGCTTCTCTCGGAAACACTGTCTGGAACTTCGAGCTGGTAGGCGGTGCAATTTACCTGTCCCCCAATAAAGAAAGATTGTCTTACAGCCCAGTCGTTCTTTCTGTCGGTCCAGGTATTCCTGCAGGCCTCTCTCACAGTCTTTTGATTCCAGTTTAAGGCCTGGTCGTACTCCGGATCGAAGCCGGCCTTTGGCGTGATGACGCCTGTGGTGAGCCGTATCCCAACGTTTGACAGGCCGTAGCCCCAACGTTTGAGCTCTGGCGAAAGGTCTGGGAAAAGCCCATCTTCGTTTTCAGTCCATAACATCACCAATCAACTCAAACTTGAAGCCTTCCGCAGCGGGCTCCATGATCGACACGATTTCTCTCATAACTTTCATACATTTAAAGCCCTTCTCGGAGCGCGGCGAGAAAGTCGGGCGAGTCTTGCGTTTGCTGTAGACGACTTCTTCGTACAGAAATGGCTCGGGAGTCTTGATGGATCCTGTCCTTTCCAAGGAGTTACCCATGCTGTGCGATCTCTGCTAAGCATGTACTTTGTGTTCGAGATCCGGAAGCTTTTTTAGCAGGTCTGTCGACTTCGGTCGCTTGGGATGATGCGCCCATCAGGTCCTCCACGGCATCTAGGCGATCTCCAATAGGAGGATGGATTGCAAAGAGGGGCTGCAGAGCGCATTGTGCTGTGGTAGCAAGCCGTGTTGCCACAAGGGAGTGCAACACGTGGTCCAGTCGCGTCAATAGTGGTTCCCTCAGGACCTCCAGTTGAGCTGTTCTGAAGGATCTCAAGGTTAGCAAGGGGTCACTCCCATCCAAAACCATTCGTTGCGAGTCTGGGCAAAGAAACACGAAGCTCCTCCAGCCCCTGCGTCCATCTAGCAGGGTCGACAGGAACACTACTCCTCAAAGTTTCCCATTGAGAGAAGCTCCTTATCCACTAGACATTTCTTCAAGTAGAACATGCATCCGCCAAATGCAGAAAGAGCGAGTTCATAACCCGTTTTTGGAGTGAGACTTAAAGGCAGATCGGCATTCTTGACGTCATTGCTTTTAGAGCGAGGCAACACTGATGCCTTTTTCTTCGTCGCTTGTTGGGGCTTTCCGTTGAAGTAGTCTTCCTCCTGCGAGGACCTTGAGGGGTCTTCTGCCGCAATCCCAAAACTGGCGAAAACCAGCATTGAGGCCTTCTTGTTAGAAGTTGACGACAAGATGGCTTTCAATTTTTGCAATGTCGTCGGCTGACGGGGTTTTGCCCTTCTCGTAAAGCACCTGGGCTGGAGAATAGTGTGCCACCAGCAGTACGCCAAACGGGACAATGCCGGTTCATCCTGGAATTGACCGATATGGGAAGCGCCCCACGATCTTGAAAGGTGTCGAACGAAACAGACCCCGTAGATGTGTCCCTTGTCCCGCGCTGTCCCTCCTCGCGTCTTCTCTTTAACGCTCAAGAGATACCTTGCTTAGAGGTTTCAGTAAGGGGCGCCGGGGGGGTCGAGGCTACACTGTACGTCTGAGTCCCCCTCGCGTGATGCATTCGGCAAACCTCCTCGGCTTGACGGACGCACTGGAATCGAATTTAGTGGACGCGACGCCAAACGTCCTTACATTCCGTGCTTCCATCATTATCAGGGGTCTCGGTCTGTTCCCCTCGAGCCACTTTGTAGCCCTTTTGCACGGGCACGTCTGAGAAGCGTCCAAAGCCGATTTCGGGGGAAGCCAGCAATGGAGCACCAACTAACCCTCATGAAGGTAAGAACCGAGTGTGCGTTGACTCCGGATCACACGCGTCCATTTGTGGTAGAGGCTCGTTAGAACTTACACAGGACTTTGTAGACACAGAACGGTATCGAAACATCTCAGTACTTCAGCTGCGCACCGCGGCGCATCACCAGGCGTCATCCTGTTACCAAGGAACATCTTCTGAGTACATATAGAGTCGTAAGGGTCGTAGTTTTTGCGGTCAGACTGACGTTTGCGCTGTGGCATTCCTTTCCGTCCTTGCCGTCTTGCAGCCACTCGAGCTTCTCGTGGTCCCCACACAGTTGCTCCTCCACTCCGTTCCCGTTCTGCAACCGTGCCCGCTCTGACTTTTCGAAGTTGTCCGGTGCCGAGAAAGCAGAAAGTCCGAGATTTGGTTGTACGGATGCCACTGATGAAACAAGTGAGGTGGATCGTTTTGTGGATCTGGTTTGCTCTTTGATTAGCAGGCTTTTCTGAAGGACGTTTGCGCTTCAACCGGTTTCACAGGGCTGTTCTGGTTCTTTCCTTCCGGCTCGCTTTCTTCCTCCTCCGCAGACCCCGCTGCTCACGCCCTCCTTCGTCGTCCTCATCACTGCTTCCCTCCCGCCTGATCCAGGTGTGAACTCTTCAAACCGGAGTCAATCGCTGTCAGACGCCACCCACGATTCGGCGACGCTTCGGCTTTTGGACCTTTCATTCAGCTGCAGCACAGAGGACGAACGTCGACTGGGCTTCGCCTTTTTCTTTAACCTCTTCCTCAGACATTTCTGCATCTGATAAGGTTGATTTATCAAAGCTACAATAAAACATTACATAATGACATTAAATAAGTAAACACAACTGAATGTGAACAATGCTCCATCGTAATGGACAAAAGGATTAAAAGTGCCACATAAGAAATTATAAGTACGGTGATTTTTTATTTCAGAAATTGCAAACTGTGAACCACATTGCTCCTATATTTCTTAGAAAACGCAGAAAGAAGTTATTAGATGGTTTCTTTGGTAGACAAAGCTTGCATGTACACACAGAAACACTTTGTTTGATGAACATGAAATGATCAACAAGTCAATATTTTCCTCTTTGAAATTTACCTATAAAGGATTTAAAGATTATTTTTGTTTGTTATGTGTGACCCTCGGACCCAAAAACCAAGTCATTACCGTCAATTTTTTCAAATTGATGTATGGTTTTGTTAGGATTGGCGAGTATACAATTATTTGAAAATCTGGAAATCTGAGGGGTGCAAAAAATTCTAAATATTGAGAAAATCGCCTTTAAAGTTGTCCCCCCCCCCCCTAAATGAAGTTCTTAGCAATGCATATTACTAATCAAAATTAAGTTTTGACATATTTACGGTAGAGAAATTTTACCAAAATATCTTCATGGAACATGCGCTTTACTTAATATCCTAATGATTTTTGGCATAAACCGAAAAATCTATAATTTTGGACTCATATAAGTTATTTTTGGTATTGCTACCATACATACCCCAGCAGACTTCTGAAGACTAGTTTTTGTGCTCCAGGTCACATTTGTTCATTCCCCATAACTTGTATGACTTTATCTTAACAAATTAAAAGAGAAACATGTTGGTAAATGTTAATCTTGCTTTTTTTACATTCCATGAAAAAGTAGCTACAAAGTTGAGCAAAGAGAGAGAGGCAGTTTTTCAGTAAATAACTAGATTGTGACTTACCTCTCCTCCTGGTGCAAAAGCTAATTGCATGACTTAAATGTTGGAATATAGAACCCAAGTCGTATAAACTGACTTTATGTGCTTTTCTGTGTTGTGATTGGCTGTAGACACTATGTTAATATTAAGAAGTCACTCATACAGATTTGGAAAGATCTAAGACGAACGCTTATTTAATTTTTACTGTCTTTTATTATTTGAATATTCAATTTTACTCTAGTGTTTGCTCACCTCCATATCTTCGTCATCCTCCTCTTCGTCACCATGAAGGATCCATGCACACGGACTTCTCAAGTCATCCTGCTCAGGACTGTCCTTACATCGCCACCGTCCGCCAGCTCCATGGCTGTTACGGATCACAGGCTTACCGCCCTGAACAGGAACACCGCCGCTCTGGACTAATCTTTGGCATCTGAGCTATCAGGAGCCTTGACCCCCGCGAAAGACACTTGTAAGCGCAAGGTCAGAATTAAATATTTTACGTCAACATTTGACATAATTGTCTTTTTATACTCTAACTATACTATATTTGGAGAATAAAGACCTGTTCACCTTGATACTCTCGTATTATTTTTGTGTTAACCCATCCTCGGGTTGGTGTGTTCCGTCGAAGAATTGTGAACGGTGGGAGTCTTTGCTCTCGTCCCACGCGGACTCCCCTCATCTGCTGTCCGGTGAGGGGCTGAGGATAACAACTCATACAGGCCACCGGGATGGGCCTTCCATCTTGGCCCAAACCAGAGCGCCAGCGCTAAATACGGATGACGGTTCTCTGCTGGAGAGAAACAAAGGCCTTTGGGTGAGCACATTCATTCAAAATAAACAAGCGCAGAAAATCACATATCCAAGACTAAATTATGGTACCAAATCTCATCTAACTTCATTCATAAAAAGTCATAAAACAAAATATATTCAATACTTAAACACTTGAAATGTTGTTTGTGATCACTTTTAGATGCAGTACAACATGCCACACTGACTAAAAGTAAGCGATTTGTAAACAAGTATGACATTAAAGTACTATTCCGTTTTTTATATTAACCCCACAGAGTAAACATTAAATATAGTTCATTTAAAAAAACACTTAACAAACCAATATATCATGCTTAATTAAAATGATAACTGGTACCCAGTATACTGCCGCCCGATACTATATTACTAACGTTACATACTAAAATAACTTTACTATAATGCAAAACACTGTAAATAAAAATACCCAATAATGTCATAAAAAATAAATAAAAATGCTTTCAGGGTTCTATACACTCGTTTTCGCCTCATATATATTACATTTCGACATACGTTTATATAGCACCTAAGTTAATGTATTGATACTATTTTATGAGTAAACGATAACTGCAGAGTAGCGGATTCTTTAACGTAAAGTATGCTTGCTATGGAGAATTTTTGTAACGGACGCTCGGTAAAAACGTGCTAGAAAGGTCTACATTTTCGTCCTCATAACTATGTTAATCTATTGCATATATTAGTCCTAAAATTAATGTATTATTATTTTAGAGACTACTGTATAAGCGGGCTTTTTTAACCTATGATTTTAACGGACTTTTGGTTGCTATGGAGGATTTTTTAACGGACGCTACTATTGGTCCAAACAAACTGGCTAGGAAAAAAAAACGTCTGGGAAACTTGATCCATCCCTTCCACAAAATCTCCCGCACAAATACGCAGAAGTACACGTGGAGTTAAATTTTAGACACAGTCCTTCCTTTAAAATTTCCATAATATAACCTCTGACAGGTGCCACTAATCTACACAATTTCCAATTATTTAACTAATACTTGCAAAATGTAGCGCGGCAGCGTTTTAGTTTTGGTCACGACTCACGAGTGTCCAAAACAATGTAACGTCCAACCCCCGTGTAACGTGACTTCTCTGTTACAGCCACTAAATAATGCCATACATTAATTTAGCACTTAAAAGTTTAACATTATATTCTAGGAAATGGACTTTGCAATAAAAAACTAAATGTTAATTCGCACGGCACACATCAGGTCCAAAACAGTACGACTGTAACGGTAACGTTTACGATCTCACTTACTTGTAAACACAATTTTAGTTGCTATTGCATTATAGCAAAGATTGCTTTTAAAGTATATTTCTGTACCGTTACGTACTGACTAGTGTCACCATAGCGTAACAAGTAGTTACTGGTGAACGTTACCTCTCTTGTTGCCACTGACCTGCTTTCTCCTCCCGAATAGTTTCGCTGTTCAGCTTTAGTTTGAGATTTGACGGGTTTTGGTGGAGTTTTCTTGCTGGTGACTTTGGCTTCTTCTTTGGGTGAGGTGTTTTGATCTGCTTCGCTGCATCTGCGCACTCCACTGGAGACGCGTTTAGATTTTTATGGCCTTCACCGCGGAGGCGGCGACTTTTCGTGAAGAAATTAAAAAGAGAGCTTTGCTTCGCCATCTCTCCAAAAGGGGTTGCTGCTGCTGCTATTTTAGTGTTAATTATTCAACCCGAATTCCATATTCCATAACCATGTTCCTGTCCAGCTCAAAGACTTGGAGAGATTGTTGATGTGGAGCTGAAAAAGCGTTCGCGGGGAGCGGAGGAAAACTCAAGTGCGCTGCCTGCTGTGTCGCGGAAAGGAAGAGCGACGAGAGGACACGGGCGATCGTGTGAGCTTATCCAGTTTACCTAAACGTTACCCACAGGGCTGACGTACCTGCTTTTATTTTCATCTAGGTCAGTTTTTTTGTAATAGTGTCTTGTAAGTGAGTGAGTGACTGGTATTATTGTTCAAGAATACATACATTTCCTATGTTTTCTACGTACAAACACGCGCTCTCGGCGGACGTCTTTGACGTTTGAGTCTACGTCACGTATTACAAAACGCTACGCATACAAAAAAGTTACGCACGCATTCTGTGTTAACCCCTGCCCCCTTTCCCCCCCCAAAAAACAAAAACAAAACGCAGAACCCGTGCTAACTAACGGAACAAAAACGACCAGACATTCGACATATAAGAGAGCGCTAGCCAGAGCCCAATCTTTAAAATATATCTGGAAATTTATTTATTTTTTGTTTTTATTGAGCGATATTTTTGCCCTGTGGACGTAGTAATTGTTTTTATATCTGATAAATGCGCATGCAAATCGATAGAGGCAGGCGCGAGCTGGTGCGAGCAACGCTAAATAAAACTTCCTCCCCAATAATCGCTATATTGTTATCACATCAAAACGTGTATTATGTATACAGTCTATGATTATTACAAGCGCGGAGGAAAGTAACGGGAAGGATAGTAATGTGCCCGGACCAATCATACAGTCGGCTGTTGAGCGTTGCGCCTGCGTCTTTGTGCCGCGGCGTCTCTGCCTATACACGCGACGTTCTGTCAAAACGCACGACGTCAAGGTAAAAACTTCAGTGCAAAAGTGTCTGTTGTATGGTCCCACAACGCGCGCAATTCATGTGATGGACTAGTAAAAGTTTATACCGTGAATGTTAATTTTCCCTTTTGCGTCTGCAGGGTGCAGTGTTGGCCCGCATTTAACGTCCCTCAACCAAATTTACACGACATCAACTCAAAATAAAAAAAACAATAAAAAAATAACTTAATAAAATATAAAATACAGTGGACTCTTAGACCACATTGAAAATCATTATTTAAACGTAACTGAATAGAATAGAAACATTAAAAAAATAATGTTTTAAAAGTTTGTAAAATAAAGTAATATTAAAGTTTATAGGATTATTTTAGTATAATTGAGATGATATTGAAGTTTTAATATTTTAAACTAATTTTTATTATTTTTTTGTATATTCTGTTTTATTAATTTTCGTTAACGTTTAGTAATTTTGCTTTTCCCATTGTTACTATAGTTGTTGTTTTTAAAAAAATTAAATATCATTTCAATATGTTGAAATTTTAAAATAAGTTAAAATGACAAAATATAAATGTTTTTATTATATGATCATAAATATGCATATGTTAAACTAAATATAGTTAAAATGTTACAGTTAATAAAAAACCATACTTGTTATATAAAAATATAATAAAAATATAAAATATAATAAAATACAAATATTATATAAAATAAAAAAACAAATATAATTTATCAATTTAAATTCAAATTTTAATTATATTTATAGTAAATCAAGTAACTAGATTTGCAAACTTGCTGGAAATCAAAATAAGCTTAAGCTAAAATAAGTTTTAAATAAGTTAATATTTGCTTTATTATCAGTTATTGTTTTCAGGTAACATTTTTTGTAGCTTTAATTAACTATAACATATTGTTATATTGTATATATATATCCCTATCTCTCTTTTTATATATTCTGCAGCATTTCTAGTTGACTAATCAAAAGTAAGTGAATTAGTGACAATCATGTGATCTCCTTCTACTGTGTCTCAAACTGTCATGCAGGTATAATCTGCGATTTGAACATTTTCATGAAATTAGACAAAATGCAGAATAGAGGCATCTTTTAGTGTTCTTGGATTTGAAGAATAGACTTTATGGATTTGAATTTGCATATGCAATACAGAAACATCAGGATTACAAAACAAGGGTTAGACGTTGTTGTGTTTTCTCATCAGTTGCAGTGTTTTTATCCCGTCTGAGATGTTCCTGGGAATTATTAACACTCTTGCTCTCTTGACACTGTATCGCGTGTTTCTGTGGCAGGAAGAGGTGTAGACTTCTTCATCAAGTCAGTAATCATCTTCAGGATTTTCGGTGTGTTCGGTAACACTGATTATTAAATCTGACAGACTGAAGTATAAGAGCACGACTCGGTAGCAAGCTGTGCTTTAAAGTGAACACTTTCTCAGCTACACGCTCTCATTTGTTTGGTCAGGATAATTTCCAGTCACTGTTGACTCTCTCATTAAGTCGTCTGCGGTGCTTGTGACTCCTTATTCTCACTATTCTTAGAGTCTAAGGTGGTTATCTGTCATGATGCATTGAATGTTTCTGTCTCATCTAATAACCTTGACACTTTGACTCCATGCCGCACCTTTTAGCACATGAACCTGTAATGCTCTATTTGAAAAAATTAAAAATCGATCCAATTAGGTGATTAGTGCATGTGGGAAAAGCGCATTCAAATACAAAAACAGTCCACAGAGCTCTTTGGCACATGGATATGAAAACTCTCATAACCTTTACAACAGGTAAAAATAACACACACCATGAGTCATTATTTATAGTCTGAATCACAGCCTTTTGCATCATAAGTTTCTGCTTAGATGTTAAAGATTGCATTTATTCTTTATATAAATCTTGGTGATTTAATGACTTAAATAAACAGTATTAGAAGATCAGAGGATTTTCCGAATGTTACAAGGAAATTATTCTCGCTGCACAGTGTACAAGCTTAAATGCTGCACGATCTATCATACATGGTCTTCAGAGACTTAATATAATTAATTACTATGACATAACTAAGAAATTAATAGGATATAATGACTTCATGTTGTTTTAAAATTAAGAATTATGTTTTCAAAATATATATATATATATATATTTATATAAATATATATTTATATATATATTTAAATATATATATTTGTATATATATATATAAATATATAGACATTTTGTAGTTCTGTGTTGTTGTCACGATTGAGTTTGTCTTTTGAGTTTTCTTTTCCTGTTTGCCCATATTTGGTTTTGTTCCTGTCCTAGCTTAATTCATTAGGTCACCTCCTGCACCTGTGTGGCCCTCATCAGTCGCCTCATTTAAGCTCATGCCTTTGTTCAGTGCGCATTGGTTGTTGTTTGTTACGGCTGTTGTGAGCATGTCTTCATCAGTTTGGTTTAATATTAAATGTTAGTGAGATTATCTTGGTCTTCGTGTGCCTTTCCTCGACCTGAGCGTGACAGTTGTGTCTGATATGAGTGAATATTAATGCTTTTCTTTGTTGTTTTTAAGCTGTTTGTTGCATCTGATTTTAAAAACGATGAACACAATGTGATCACGTGTGCGTTTGTTTCAGTATTGCTATTGTAAAATTTAAACTATTTAAAAATAAGTTTTCATTGCTAAAATAAACATAAGTATTAGATAAAAAATTGAAATTTAGAAAGGCTGCCTTGCAACTAACTGGAATAAAGTAAGTTTACTCACTAATAAAAATAAATGAAAGAAAAAAAAAAAAAAAAAATAAAAAAAATTAAAAAAAAAATATTACTGAAATAAACCAATTTTAAGTACTAAAATACTAAAATTTAAAAATAAATTAAATTTTAAAAAAATTACGTAGCCATGGCAAAATTACAAAAAATTTTAAAATTGGAAAAAAATGCTGGAAGTTTTAAAAGGGATAAAAGAAATTTTAAAATATTAAATAAAATTAAAAAAATGTTTGTTTTTTTATTTTTTTATAACACTAAAAAAACAACACGGGGGTTAAATCGAAAATTCATTTAAGTGCATTATTTCTTTATTTAATGTTTTTAGCTCAAAATGTCAATTTTATGGTTTATTGTTTTTTTATTAGGGGTCTTTCACCACTTTTTGCTTTCAGCGAGATTTTTTGGTTTTTTTTGTTTTCTGCCAACAGAATAATAACTCACTTTATGAGGGGTTTTTAAATGACCCTTTAAATACTCTTTTTCTCAAATGGTTTTGTTTGGCAATTGAAGTTTAATTTGCGTTTGTTTTAATGGGTTTTCCCTGTAGCAGTAAGAGACACACAGGCGCCAGGTTTGTGTGTGTAGAGGGAGAGAGGTTCCCCGTCCTCCTCGAGTCCTTCTGGTTCTAAGCCTTTGGGAGATGCTTCAGCCCGGAATGACTTCCCGTGCACTAATTCAGGGGAATTTTTTATAGAGAAAAATGTAGTTAATACTTAACTCGGGGTTCAGTCATGGCGGTATTGCGGGCCCTCTCAGTAAACTCTAGTTTTTTTTGGGGGAATTCACCCCCTTTTTGTTTTTGACCCAGATTTAAAAACCTGCAAAATATTTTCTGGTCATCGTTTAGTGAAAAGATTTTGGGGTGTTTTTTTCTGTTTGGCACAGAGGTCTTAAAAAAGCAGGCTTTAATAACAGTTTTTTTTTTAATATATTTACATACCTTAAATTTATTTTTGTTTTTATTTTTTTATTTTTATTTTTGTTTATGTTTTTTGGGAAATTGTTTTTATTTAAAATTTTTTTTTAAAAATTTTTTTTTGTTTTTTGTCATTTTTTTTGATTTTTTTTTTTCTATATAGTTTTGTTTTTAAAATTTTTTTTTTAGTTTTGTTTTTAAAGTTTTGAAAACAAGGTAAATAAATGAAAATGGAAATGTTTCTAGATGAATATTTTTTTATACATATAAAAATTTATTTTATATTTTATTATTATTAATTGTATATTATATTTTATTTTGTATTTTATTTATTTTTTTTAATTAAATGAAAATGAAGAAAAAAATCACATTTATTATTTTTTCAATAGAAAATGTTTTTTTCATGTCTATATATATTAAAAAAAAAAAAATAAAATATTATATATATAATAATAAAATTAAAATATATAATTTTTAAAAACCTTTCCAAACAAAAAAACAAAAAAAGTTTTTGGGAAACATTATATTTTTAATTTTTTAAAAAATTTCTTCTGCGCATCAGCCTGCCATGTATTTGATCAAAATACAGACAAAAAAATTATATTGTGATATATGATACAATTTAAAATAATTTTTGTAAATTTATTATACGTTAAATTATCATGTATATTTCTTCTGCAAAAGCTGATTTTTTAAGGATCATTATCATGATCCTTATAACTCTCTAATAGTGGATAGTCAGTATCAAAGGGGTTTTTTTTTTTTTTTTTTTTGGGAAACAGTTCGGCTGCGTAATATTTTTTGTCAGAACGGTGATTACTTTTTAGATAATTTTGATGAATAAAAAAAAAAAAAAAACAAAAAGGAAAAAGCTATTTTTAAAATATAATATTTTGTAATAACATATCACACTACTGTCATATTTGGGGGTCGTAGTTTTTTTCTTCTTTTTTTTAATAATCAATCCTTTTCATTCAGCATGATGGATGGTTAATTGGTAAAAAGTGATAGTAAAGAAAATATAATTATTGATATATATTATGTAGAATTTTTCTTTTATTTTGAATAAATGCAGTGTTTCTTTTTAAACGCTTTATTCATCGAGTAGATTAGACGCAGAACTGTTTCCAACACTCCATAATAAATCATAATATTAGAATGATGTCTAGATGAGCGTGTTGATAGACAGGATGTTACATGTTACACTCTGAAGTCGGGAGTAATGTGCTGAAAATTCAGCTTTGCATCACAAGGACAGACATTATTTTTTAAAAGTATAATTCAAATAGAAAAACTATTAGTTTTAATGACGTTGTAACTTATTTTTCACAATATTACTGTTTTTTTTTATCTTATTTTTGATCACATAAATCAGGCTTGATGAGCAGAAAGACCTTTCTTGTCTTTCAAAAATATTAAAAATAGTAAGTTGTTTCAAACTTTTGTGACCTGTACTGTATCTTCACGAGTAGTATTACATATATATATACTATATACTCGAATATATATATTCTATATACTAATACACATATAATATATAGATTTGTACGTATTGTATCAGATGAGGTCATACTTATTTGGACATTTTTTGGTTTTGTTTTTAAGGAATGACATATTAACATCTTTAGACACAACATAAGAAATAACTCTTACACCTTTGGAACGGCTGAGTAAATGAGCGCAAACCCTTCTTTTAGTGAAGCTTAGTATTAAAGTCTCCATAATTAATTCTAAGGAAGTGTTTCAGAGTTTCCTCTAGAACATTCATAGTATAACTAAGCGTGTGAGTGTGCGAGTCTCAGCACAAGCTGTTCGCACTCTCACTGTCTGGAGATGTACACATCATCGGCGCAACCACTAGCGCTGGCTGGAAGAAAATATCAAAGAAAGAAAGGATGGACAGGATGGATCGAGAAGGCTAAATCTGAGTGTTTAATTGGAGATCTGAGAATAGACGTGTCAGCAGAAAAAGGAAATAATTTAGGAGTCACAGTACCTGTGGACAAGGTCTCTTTTTAACCTACTTCAGCATTATTCTGACCATTCAGTTGCCACTGAAATTCATCTTCACTTGAGTTTATTATAGCTGTTTTAGGCTCATAGTTACGACACAGGAACGGGGTTTAGCTTGGTGATTTGGATCGGTATGTGCTTTATTGAGTAGATATCTGCTAATAAGTGATTGTGCATCCGAGGTAGCACTTGTTCGTCATGCTAATTTTCAGGGGACAGAAGCGCTTGGAGAGAATCTCTAGGTTGATTTACGTCAACACGAAGTGGTGCATAGTGGCACGAGCGCGACGGTGGTTGGCGATGAACAACATTGCACAAGCCTTCTGTGTTAACAAGAAAAAAACATGCCAATGTGGTCTGTGGCACGGTAGGACAAGCTTTAGACCAAAAAGGTCGGGAAAAGATGCGTTATTTTGTAAAATGTTGCAGTATTGAATAAAGAACCAGATCAACATGAAAATGTTCAATCAACGTTTCCTTGCTTCAGATCACTGAAGTATTCCCTTACTTGATGGTTTCTTATAGATTGCGTGTGTTAGGATGCCTTTGGACCATTATTTTTATTTATTTGTTAGATAGTTAATAGGGGCAATTATTATAGAATTTCTTGTGGCAACAAAAAATTGATTGGTACTTTTAATGGTCAGAAAAAGTGAAGCGTCTTGTGAACAGCTTTTGGAGTCTTGCATGTGAAAAACTTGTTGCTAGGGTTTCTGTGTGATTGTGAAGACATTTGGTTGGTAGGGTGTTCTGGGTTGATGGTTACTGGCAAAAGTGATATATATATATATAATTTGCATACAGATTTATTTTTTGTATCAGTGTTATTTAGGAGTCACTGATATACTATTATAATTTTTATTTAAATAATTTCACATTTTTAATTGATTTGTTTGATTTTTTTATTTTATTTTGATCTAAGGTATTTTAATAATTTCCAATAATTTGTATTGTTGTGATCTGTTTCAATGAGTGGTTAATTACACTTTATTAATATCTTTTTTAGTGAAACCTTTTTTCACATTATTTTTTAAGTGGCTGAAATAAAATGTTTGTCTTGATATATTTAATTAAGTACATTTTTACATAGCTTTTTGTTTTAGTTAACTATAATAACCCTTGTGCAAAGTCCAGTGAAGTAAAAACAGACCACTTTTAGCACATAGCTTTCTTTTATGACCCGTTTTATCATCCAGCAGGTGAAAGTATGATTTCTTATTGAAGGAGCAGCACATCTTATGG
The DNA here is from genome assembly GCF_018340385.1 of Cyprinus carpio. Taxonomy (NCBI): domain Eukaryota; kingdom Metazoa; phylum Chordata; class Actinopteri; order Cypriniformes; family Cyprinidae; genus Cyprinus; species Cyprinus carpio. Next base: position 28,302,952 of record NC_056609.1, on the reverse strand, counting down.
GAATGTATTTTAATCAAAAAAAATACTCAATTCACCTTAGCTACTACCTTAATCTGCTCCGTTAAAAAACCATGGAAAGAAGTGATGATGTGCTCGTCAGGGATTCATTCCACTGTCCTTTTCTCCATCAGCATGTTCAATGCAGAAACACGCTCTAGGACTCGCTTCGTAACCACTCGATCTGGTAAATGACTCCCTGTAGGAGTGCTGGATTATCACTGCGGTAAATCCCCGGGTTTAACCGGCACTTTGCTCTGACGATAATCAGCTGTTTCAGCTAAACCACACTTCTGACTTCAGCCTGAATTACACGCTGCTGTCACAATGATCTAAATATGGCAGGCGGGGGGTATATCCTCCCAGGAAGAGAAAGCATCGTGATATAGTGTGCTGCTTGTACACTGTAAAAAGAAACCTACAGTTTGTTTACCTGAAGGAATAGTTCATCCAATTTGCGAAAATATACTCACCTTTAGGCCACCAAGCTTTAATTGTTTGTTTCTCTCTTCATCAGGTTTGGAGACAGTAGCATTGCATCACTTCTCACAATGGAAGCCTCTGCAGTGAATGGGTGCCGTCAGAATGAGAAGTCCAAACAGCTGATAAAAACATCACAATGATCCAACCAACTCCAGTCCATCAGTTAACATTTGTATAGTAAAAAGAGCTCGTAGTTTGTAATAAACAATCCTCATTAGATGTTTGATTTTACTTCAAACCATTTGTCCGCTAATAGAAGTCCTCTATTCAAATATAGTCCATCTGAATCAGGCGCGAAATAATGCATGGACTCAGCCATACAAGCTAAACAGTGTTTTAAAACAAATATGTGGTTGGATGGATTTGATGTGAAGCGCAACAGAGGAAACTTTAGGAAGTGTTATTGATGGATTCTGGACACAATTTTGCAAGAGTGACATGGTGAGGTAAACGCGGTAATATGCATTTGTTTTGTGGCAACAACAGCTTTTGGCTTCACACGATGTTAGCTGATGGACTGGAGTGGTGTGGATTACTTGTGGATTGTTGTGATGTTTATCAGCTGGTTGGACTCTCATTCTGATTGGCCCACGCCCATCACTGCAGAAGCAATCTATTGATGAGCAAGTGATGCAGTGCAAATCTTGCTTGCCTTTATTGCTTGTACTCAAAGTTAGTGATTTGAGCAAACCTCCAAGCCTAAGTATTAAAATTCGGCACATAACTCATCCTGCTTCAGATGTGAATAATTCCTTAAATCATACAGGCTTGTGAGGGAGAGTGCGTCGTGTGACTTTCATAAGAAATCAGCTAAGGGATTCCTGCCTTCAGAGAGATAGGGTTTACAGATCCATAATGTAGGTTTTACATTAATGGAGCGAGTCCATGATACACATGAGTTTAAATGCTTTATTCAAGACACGTTAAAGAGGCTGCCAGTACTTATCCATTTCATTAGGAATCGAATCTGTATGTTTTTTATTAAATCACTTAATCACTAGCACATTTTTAAATGATTTTTCATGAAGGTTTTAAGAGAGTGTAAGATTGTGTATTTGCATGTGTTCTGTGGGAACATTTGGAAAATCATCGATTGCTTCCTTGATTGTTGAAGCATCTGAAATGGATTTCAAATCCTTTTAAAGCCATGGAGACATTTTGGCCTGGAGACCTGCCTAGCGTTGGTCCATACAAATAGTCGAATAACACTGGGTCGTGTGTAGCTGCATGCATAACATTTTCTGAAGAAATCATGTCTGATTTAAAAATGTGCATTCTCCAGAATATTCCTGTACATGATTATTCCCAAAAAGACATACGCATTGTTTCCCCACTTTTCTTTTCTGTACTGGAGGTGCTTGCTCGCATAATTCTAAAATGTTGTATCATTTCGAATAACAGTTGTTAATATATTGCAAAAAAATCATCATCACTTGGTTTTCCCTTGTTTGTATTTATGCTCATTATGGTTGTTTGCAAAAACTACACGGAACAAACTTTTGTTTTAAATTGTAAATACGATTTTTTAGAGTAATGTTTTAGCAAGAAAGTACTATTTCAGCTAATTGTAATGTGACGTAATGTTGTAACTCTCTAAGGATTTTTTTTAGGACAATTCTAACCATTTTATTCGGTGTATATGTATATGTTGTAAGTATACATATAAATCACATTTTCCATACATATAATCGTTTCATATAACAATCCAGTCATTTATAACACTTTACATATGGTGTATAAGTTGTGAATTTAAACTGAACATTTCAGACAATTCTATAAAATGCTATGAATATGAACAGTGGATAATGTCAAATGTCTAGATAGAAGAGGAGGTGGAATGTGGTGAAGTGTCCAATGGGTTTGGGTAGAGAGTTTGTCTTCCATTGGTTATGTATTCTTTTAATAGCTGAGTCCACTTTGCCACAAGATTTGGGTTTTATTTTTCTAGTGCATGAAATTGTTTTCTTGCAATTGCTAGAGGACATGCGTGGTGTGGTGTTTATTGTATATTATGTATTAGTTGAGGGATCAGCCTACAGACTGTTTTTTAAAACCACCTTTCCAATATCAAAGTTCTAAATACTACGATGTCCTGTGTAATCCTGCCGAATAAATCATGTTTTTTTTTTCGCTCATTTATACATCATGTAGTAAAGTATCAGCAGACCTTTTCTTGTGATAACACGAATTAAATTATCATTTCTGTACTCGACACAATAATTAAGCCCAGTAATGTGTAATCCATAGTTTTTGGGTGTCTCAGAGCACAAAGTCTGAGCAACAATTGTAAGCCTTGCCTTCTTCCTCACAGGAGAGAATTAGAGGCAACACCGACGATAGAATGGGTGAGAGCTCCAGCCGGGCTCTGCAGCTTTTTGATGCGTCTCTGTACGCTCACTCGTCTGTAAAGTACGCTGATCATCTTTATGTCCTCGAGGCTGATGAGCTCCTCTGCGCTGCGGGATGCAGCAGTGAGGTTTATTATAGTTTGATTTTATTCTAATTGAGGCGTGCATGTGCAGCAGCCAAATGTGCCCAGAAGCTCTAATAGAGTGGGAAAGTTTTGTGCGGGTTGTTTTTTTTCTGATGGCCTAGTGTAAATGTTGCACGACGAGATGGAGGACGGTCCAAATGGCACCGGACGCTCATTAAGCATGTTTGTCGCCAGTTTTTCGCGCTGATGTCTAATGCATTCTTCGCCTCTGAATTTCTTGAATGGACAGATGCCGATGCAGCCTTACTTAGATACTGCCATGACTTAGAAAAGCTTACAGTTGCTTCAACAATGTTACTAAATAGTTATTAACTATTAAAAAAGTGTTTCACGGGAAGATTAGTTTGTGATATTTGGACTGAAAACTGAGTTAAAAATTCTTGTACACTATCAAAGCCTTTATATAATGCATTATAAAGTATTTTAATCCATCATTATACTGGTAATGCACCTTATAATGTAATTTTTTGAGTCAACTTTTTTTTAACATTGACTATTTATTGTTGGCACCTTAGAAAGATAATTCCTTAAAAGATAGAAAAAAAAAATCAATGGAACAATCATATCGCAATATAATTCATTTTATCTTTGGTTATTATTTATGAAAAATATGCTTTATATCACACATTATGCTTTATAGATAAATGCATTAATAAAGAGCTTTAAGTAAAGTGTACCATTAAAAAAAAAAAACATGCATGAATGACTTGTTAACATAAGATCCGTGGTCTCCAACCCTCTCCTGAGAGCTTACAGTCCACAGATTTCAGCTCCACCACCCCAATCAAACCCACCTGAACCAGCTAATAAGGTGTTCAGGCTACTTGATAATTACGACAGGTTGTTGGAGCAGGGGTTTGGAACTGAAGTCTAGGCGGTTAGCTCTCCAGGAGCAGTGTTGGATATGCCTGAATAAGAGCATAACACACAATTAGAAAATATACAGGGCAAATTGTCATTTCATGCCTGCTTTTAGAAAGTAAATAAGGTACATTTTGTTCTGATTTCATGTTGATTCGGCTGGAATATTCCAGTTTGAGTACTAGTTAAACTCAAGCAACAACATTTGAGGTGACATCATGCTCATCTACAGTTTTTAAAAAGCCTAAATAGATAATAATGTAATGGTGAAGTACTTATAAAGGACCACAATTGTCTTGGAAAAATAAAGAGTATTTAGTTAAGTATAACTATTGTCCAAAAAATGGCTTAATATTTTTTTTTTTTTTTTACGATAGTGTAGTACTCTTAACTAAATGACTAAACTACAAGTATTATTTACAATTTTAGAAATTTATCCCGTAATTAATTTGAATGGTATAATTAAATGCTCAATAGGAAGCTTTTATTTGATGAACACACTCACCTTTAATTGTTCCTGTTGAAACTTAGATGATTAAGCTGAAGTTGTTTAAATCAGTAAACTTTTACAGTTGTGATAGGGTTGAGTCATTGCATTATAATGCAACAAGTGTGTAAAAATTAAATATAACTTAGATTTAAGTTTAATGAACACACATGGTTCCAACAGGATGGAGTGTTAACAGGATTGAAAAAATGGTTGGCTACACCTTATCATTTCATCCTGAATCATCGAGCGATTGAGTTTATAGTCTCCTGATATTGGCAGTGGTACAGAAACTGTTTTTTATTGTTGTGTTTGAATTTCTTGGCTGTTTTGAGCAGATGTCAACTCAAGTGGTGTTGAGATTATCAGTGTCCCGGGTGAGCGATGCCGATGTGTCGTGCGTACTAGTACAGCAGGAGGTGTCCTCTGGTTCCTCTGCTCACCAGCAGAGATTGAAAGATCTGCACAATGTGGATGGGAAATTGGCTTTTTCTTGTTGGTATATAGGTTAGTGATTGGATGTTCCCCATTCCCGCCTGTTTATGCACTGCAGAACTCAGCATTGATCATCCTGTATAGAATCAGTAAACCTTTCTATGCATTATTCATTGGCTTCCTCCTTCCCTAAACACTGATGACACACTGTTGATATGTTTATATACACTACTGCTCAATTTTTAAGTGTGGGTGAAAGAAGTCTCTTATGTTCATGGCTGGCGTTGATCAGAAATACACTGTAAAAATTGTAGAAATATGTGTATCAATTTAAACAATAACTGTGTTTCAATTTGAATATATTTCTAAAAATGTAATTTAATTTCTGGTGATCAAAGCTGGAATTTTTTAGCCATCAGTACTCCAGTCTTCAGTTGGCACAATGAATCCTTCATAAATCATTCTGATATGCTACTCAAGAATCATTTGTTATACATTTTATATCAGCAATAAAACAGTTCAAAATGGATAATAAGGTACCAGTTAATTTTTTGTGGAAACTGGTACTTTTTTCAGGATTTTCTTATGAGTTCCAGACATCTGTTAATTGAAATCATTGTTTTTGTAACCGTGGACCTTGAACTGCCATCAATTCTGTGCATCTTTGGCTGCATAAAAGCATTATATACATTTATTTCAAGAGACAAACTGAATGGTTGTTGTATGTTGCTTAAATTGAATGGCATTCTCTCACATTTTACCCACCCTGAAAGTGCCTTCCCTGCAGATCATGTCTTGTTCTGTTTCCAACACATCCTGTTCCTATATGTCAGGAAGAATCAATGAGACACTGTTGAGACTGTTCAAAAGGGAAGGTTTAAACTTTTAAATATAACTTTATGATTTTGTATTCAAGAGTGCAGGCTGCAGAAACATGTCCGCTCTCCGTTGAGGATTCGAACCGAGGCTTGCATCACACCAAGCTGTACAGCGAACACTGTGAATTTTTTTTTTTATTGAGTGTAATTATCAGGGTTGCTAGTTAAACACTATTATTGCAATTGCCAAGACTCCTAATGTTAAATTGAAGTTTTTTCATCTTTTGTGAGAAATGTAGCATTGCACACACAGATGGATCCTCTGCAGTGGAATGTGTTGCCCGTCAGAATGAGAGTCAAAACATCACAATAATCCAAAAGTATCCCCTGCCCAGTCCAGCAATTAATAATCTTGTAGCAGACATCTGCATATTGTAACGAAAGTTTTGTTGTTAAACCATTTGCTTCCAGCTAAAATAATGAGACCTCTGTTGCTTCCTCCCGTGAAAAATATCTTGTTTTGAATCAGAGAGAAATTATGCACCAAAGTCCAGATTCCTCACATCGTGTGTGTCTTGTTTAAGAGAGGTGTGGCTGTTAACTTGAAAGCACCTGGCAAACCATTGATAACAACCTGCTAAAATAAAAACACCTTAGCAACATCTCGGCAACCGCAAACAACACACTAACGTTGGCAAAACCACTAACACGGCTGTGTTTAGAATAGCATTCTAGCATACTACTCGTAGTATTTGTATATGTATACAATTATAAATATATATATGTACTAATTTAAATATTTACATATAAAAAATGTGACCCTATAACACAAAAACACTCCCAATTCACTCTAACAATAATGTGACCCTGGAGCACAAAAGCAGTCTTAAGTCTCTGGGGTATATTAGGTATAGCAATAGCCAACAATACCATTGTATGGGTCAAAATTACAGATTTTTCTTTAATGCCAAAAATCATTAGGATATTAAGTAAATATCGTGTTCCATGAAGATATTTTGTAAATTTTCCACTGTAAATATATTAAAAATAATATGATTTTTAATAAATAATATGCATTGCTAAGAACTTCATTTGGACAACTTTAAAGGCGATTTTCTCAATACACTCAGATTCCAGATCTTGGCCAAATATTGATCCTTGATTAATCTTTTGTCCTATCATAACAGACCATACATCAATGGAAAGCTTATTTATTCAGCTTTCAGATGATGTATAAATCTCAGTTTCGAAAAATTGACCAGGATCACATATTGGTCCAGGATCACATATTGATTAATCTGGTGGTATTTCAATTAAGGCCGTCCATCGATAGCGTTTGTAAAAATTGTGCCGCTTGTGTCATGTGTTATCGACTCTGAGCACATTTGCATTGATCCACTGAGTGACTCACCTTTAGATCAATGCATTTCATTAAACATGTTAGTGACACTGTAGTGGGAAAGACCACTCTGACAATCCAAACACCTCAATGTGAAGAACATTTTTTTTAAAACAGAATCAGTAACTTCCTTGAAGCTTTTAAAGAAATAGGTCACCAAAAATGAAAACGTCACCCTTTAGGCCATCCAAGATGAGGATGAGTTTGTTTCTTCATCAGATTTGTAGAAATGTAGCATTGCATCAGTGTCTCAGCAATGGATGCTCTGCAGTGAATGGGTGCCGTCAGAATGAGAGACCAAACAGCTGATAAAAACATCACAATAATCCACACCACTCCAGTCCATCAATTAATGTCTTGAGAAGCTAAAAGCTGTGCGTTTGTAAGACTTTAAACAGTGTTTTTAACTTCAAACTGTTGCTTCCAGCTAAAGAACAAGTCCTCATATCCATAATATTGCTTTTGGCATTGAAAAAGTAATCTCATCTGAATCATGAGAGAAATCTGCACAGATCAAGCAAATCAAAACAGCTCTAAACAATATGTGGGTGGATGTAGATGTGAGATACTTTTACACTGGAGGAAGCATTATTATGGATTATGGACTCATATTTTGGCCAAAAGCAACAGTTTAAAGTTGAATCTTAATGATGGATTTGGTTTCTTTTAAAACACGCAGCTTTTCACTGTCTCCAGATGTTAACTGATGGACTGGAGTGGTGTGGATTTATTGTGATTTTTTTATCAGCTGTTTGGAGACTCTCATTCGGACGGCACCCATTCACGTGCAGAGCATCCATTGAGAGACACTGATGCAATGCTACATTCTCCGCCAATCTGATGAAGAAACAAACTCATCTACATCTTGGATGGCCTGAGGGTGAATCACATTTTCAGCAAATTTTCATTTTTGAGTGGAGTTATTCTCCTTAATGTTTAACATAATGTAACAAATCAACCCTTTTCCCTTTCAAATCAAAGCTTGTATTGACTGAAAAGACTCCATTAAGAAACATGCAGTTCCCCTGGAACAGAGTGAATTATGCCTGAACGTGTTTTCTATCATAATTTGCAGTCTCACTTCAGTAATATGAGCAAGATGTATTAGTGGATTATCACAGCACTCTCTTCGTGATAATCCTCCGCTGACGGACTGCTCATTTTCACTCGTTTCTTATTGACAGAATGAGCAAGATGTATTAACCTAACTTTAAAACCTGTAATTGGTGGCAAAGATGCCATTTTAGAGAGACATTTTTACATTACCACGATTCCGGTTCCAGGAGAGACAAACAAAAACTTTTAATGACTCGCGTCGATAGAAATGGGGAGCTCAATAGACTGAGGTCAGTTTGCATTAATCGCTTAAAAGTCTTAAAGCAGGCCAATAGACTAATGTAGCCCCCTTTTAGCATCATAGAATTGTGAAGGTTGCACCACTGCAGTTGCCACATTATACATATCCTGCATTGGCAATGAATGGGAAAGCGAATTTCATCTGTTAGAAACATTTGGTATTTTGCCCTCAACACAAAATATTACTAAAAGCAAATTTTTTAAGATGTTAAACTCAAATTTGAAGCACAACTTGTTTACATTTATGGCTCTGATGTTATTGATTTTTCTAGAGTAAAACATGTTTGGAAATGTATATTCTATATAAAATTGTAAAACAGTTTTTTAAATGTTTTTTGAAAAATAAACTTAAATTTAAGTAAACTTTTTTTTTCTCTTCTTATATTTTCACAATAATCTGCTGTGTGTATTCTTTAAAATGAAATCAAACTTAAGTCTGTGCTCTGAAGTATTAAAGATTTATGACAGTTTAATTTGGAAATTCCATTTTCTGTTTTATGTGCTCAAATGTGTTAACAGTAATAAATGTGATCAATAACTGTTACATAATAACTGAACATTAAGTACCACAAAATGCAAAATAGTTAAATAAACAAAAAAACATAGTAAAAAAAAATGTAATTCAAAAAAAAACGTACCACCCTTTTTTTAACATGGTACTCTCGCAGAATTAGATGCAATTGGATGCTACCACCTTTAACACCGTGATTTTTGGATGCCACATCACAAGCTGTGTACGTAGGCCAGCTCACTAGGTTTTGGACCACGCATCTCTCTCTCTCTGTGTGTGTGTGTGTGTGTGTGTGTGTGTGTGTGTGTGTGTGTGTGTGTGTGTGAATATGTCCCGTTTAAACCTTTCCCTGCACACCTTTTAAGGTGCTTATGTTCTTTAATCATTTTTCATTAATGAAACAACCACAATGGGGAAGGATTTGAAGACTTTAATGCCTTTATCTGTGTGTTTTGGCCTTCACCATTCTGCCTTCCCCCAAATTAGCAACAAACATTTAAATCAATGCACATTTCTGCATAAAGCACTTCAGGACAATGATTTGATTTGTTCATCCTCTCAGCAGTCATTTTCACTAACAGAGCTGTTGTTTTGCAATCTCGAATCAAGTCTTCATGGCTTAAATATTCATCGATGGGGAATACACCGTAGAATAGCAGTCCCAATTTTCATTTTAATTGTCGCCACCTCTTTAAAAATCACCACGATGGCCCCCCAGACTTCATTTTAATTTCCACACTTGTTTGTGTATTTGTTGTGCAGGTTTCAAGAGGCCAATCCCTAATGGAAATGTATCAGAGTCATAAAAGAGCTCTGTGTCTTCCCTTTCTAACCGATTTATGGGTCACTGAAATTCACAGACTGAAAGATTTAGATGCAATGTGCAAACAATATTCCATCTGTTCTAGTTACCTGATGAAACATTAAAATCAGCTCGACAGTCCCAGTCCCATCAGTGTGAAATGTCTTTTGCAATACATGTTGCTTCAATAATGTGATGCAATTCTGTTTGAATCTAGATATTCAGCATTTTCCTTCCATCAGGGCATGCTTTGTTTTCTGTTGACTTGAAGTACTGTCTTAATTCGAGTCTGTACGGTCTGTACTTCCACAGAAAGTTGCGAAAGCCGGATTAACCACTCCAATTTACAGATAATATGGTATCTCTTCTCACTAAATTGTCCTGGAATTACTTTAGTCAAATTCTAATTGGCGCTTGGAGAAAGTGCTTTGTGAAGCTTTCGTTTGCAGAGAAACGTAAGCTCTGTTTTCCAAATGTGCTGCCTATCCATACAGCATTTTAAGGCATCATAGACAAACATCATAGAACATAGACAAACTGCTAATGCATAATTATTATGCTGCCTTAGATACTTAATTTGGGCCAAATTTGGAGAAAAATAAGCATAAGATTCCCAAGATGGCAGATGAGATTCTAAATATATGCAAATACTACTTAAATATAAGTACATTGCCAAAATGTAACTGTACAAAAAAATTTCTCATACATAATTAAAAAAAAAAACTTTATATATATAATATAATATATATATATATATATACTATAAGTATATATAAAGATAAATATTTATTTAATAAAATTTGTCTTTGTATGCATATCAATATTAAGTGCATATATGCTTATTAAAGATTTATTTTTAATATTACATTTTATGCATTTATATGCTGTATTATATATATATATATATATAGATAGATAGATAGATAGATAGATATAGATATATCGCTTATATCCTTTAACATTAAAGTTTGTGTGTGTATATATATTAATGTAATTATACCGTATATAGAAAGAATAATTAAAAAATAACTAAATAATGCATCAAATATTATTATATTAACAATATCAATATTGCATATAACAATATTAAATGCCTAATATGCTTATTAAGATAAGAAAGTTAGTTTTTTTTAATTTAATTATATGCACTAATATATTTATATATTTTATTGTATTTTTATATTTATTTTAAACTTATTAACAATATTAACTGCTTATATGCTTTTAGGATTACACACTCACACACACACACACACACACACACACACACACACACACACACACACACACACACACACACACACACACACACACATTTATATATTAGTGCTGTCAAAATATTAATCGCGAGTAATCGCATCCTAAATAAAAGTTTTTTTTTAAATAATATATGTGTGTGTACTGTGTATATTTATTTTGTATATATAAATACATACACAGCATACATTATATAAAATAAAAACATATAAAATATAATAATTTTATACATTTTAAAACATATAACATATATAAAAATAAAATACAAATACATAAAAAAACAACATATTTTCTAAAATATGTACATGCTTGTAATATATATAATATATTTACAAAAAAAAATAAAAAGAACAAACAAAAATCATAAAAACTAAACAATTAAAACAGGAAAAAATTAAAATCAAAAATGCAGTCAAATCAGACCAGCATAACAAAAACTTGAATAAAAAATTATATATATAATGATATTATATATATATATATGTGTGTGTGTGTGTGTGTGTGTGTGTGTGTGTGTGTGTATTATAATTATATATAATAATAATTCAAATAATAATTGCATAAAAATAAATACATAAAATAGTATTATTTATTTGTTTATTTTTAAAGGTGTCATCATGTGATAGAAACTATTAGTCAAGTCTCTTGAGCTCTCTGTTCATGTTTTATTCAAGACGCTGCCTAAGACAGCTCCCTATAAACGGTAGATATCCAGCTATACCTACCAGGTATTGGAACAGATGTCATTTTTATGTGTTTGTGTTGACATTTGAAGTGCATTTAGAAACCCATATAAATTATAGATGGCTAGTGAATCTATTAAGGCAGCAGCGCTTCTGCAGGCTCATTGAGTCTGATTAACAACAGGCCTTTATTAACATAATGGCAATGCTACTGTTTGTTTTGCAAGTGTCTGATTATGAGAGGTTTATGTGTGTTGGTTTTTTTTAAGTCGTTTACCTCACGGTTTCAGCAAATGTTTTGTAGGGGGTCACTTTGACTCAGTGATGCATTTCATTTGCTTTAAAAGGTGATTGTTGAATCAATTAAGTCTGAAACATCTCAGTTACAGTTGTCCAATCTGAGTGGAAGACAACATTCATAGCATGAAGTATTGTACAAACCCGATTCCAAAAAAGTTGGGACACTGTACAAATTGTGAATAAAAACAGAATGCAATGATGTGGAAGTTTCAAATTTCAATATTTTATTCAGAATACAACATAGATGACATATCAAATGTTTAAACTGAGAAAATGTATCATTTTAAGGGAAAAATAAGTTGATTTTAAATTTCATGGCATCAACCCATCTCAAAAACAGTTGGGACAAGGCCATGTTTACCACTGTGTGGCATCCCCTCTTCTTTTTATAACAGTCTGCAAACGTCTGGGGACTGAGGACAAGTTGCTCAAGTTTAGGAATAGGAATGTTGTCCCATTCTTGTCTAATACAGGCTTCTAGTTGCCGTCAACTGTCTTAGGTCTTCTTTGTCGCATCTTCCTCTTTATGATGGCGACAAATGTTTTCTATGGTGAAAGATCTGGACTACAGGCTGGCCCATTTCAGTACCCAGATCCTTCTTCTACGCAGCCATGATGTTGTAATTGATGCAGTATGTGGTCCTGGCATTGTCATGTTGGAAAATGCAAGGTCTTCCCTGAAAGAGACGACGTCTGGATGGGAGCATATGTTGTTCTAGAACTTGGATATACCTTTCAGCATTGATGGTGCCTTTCCAGATGGTGTAAGCTGCCCATGCCACACGCACTCATGCAACCCCATACCATCAGAGATGCAGGCTTCTGAACTGAGCGCTGATAACAACTTGGGTTGTCCTTGTCCTCTTTTAGTCCGGATGACATGGCGTCCCAGTTTTCCAAAAAAGAACTTCAAATTTTGATTCGTCTGACCACAGAACAGTTTTCCACTTTGCCACAGTCCATTTTAAATGAGCCTTGGCCCAGAGAAAACGCCTGCGCTTCTGGATCTTGTTTAGATATGGCTTTTTATTTTGACCTATAGAGTTTTTAGCCGGGCAACGGCGAATGGCACGGTGGATTGTGTTCACCGACAATGTTTTCTGAAGTACTCCTGAGCCCATGTTTGTGATTCCATTACAGTAGCATTCCTGTATTGGATGCAGTGCCGTCTAAGGGCCCGAAGATCACGGGCATCCAGTATGGTTTTAAGGCCTTGACCCTTACGCACAGAGATTGTTCCAGATTCTCTGAATCTTTGGATGATATTATGCACTCTAGATGATGAAAACTTCAAACTCTTTGCAATTTTTCTCTGAGGAAAACTCCTTTCTGATATTGCTTTCATTATTTTTTGCCGCAGCATTGGGGGAATTGGTGATCCTCTGCCCATCTTGACTTCTGAGAACACTGCCACTCTGAGAGGCTTTTTTATACCCAATTATGTTGCCAATTGACCTAATTAGTTGCAAATTGGTCCTCCAGCTGTTCCTTATATGTACAGTTAACTTTTCTGGCATCTTATTGCTACCTGTCCCAACTTTTTTGGAATGTGTAGCTCTCGTGAAATCCAAAATGAGCTAATATTTGGCATGACATTTCAAACAATGTCTCTCACTTTCAACATTTGATATGTTTATCTATATTATATTGTAAATAAAATATAATTTTATGAGATTTGTAAATTATTCCATTCCTTTTTTACTCACAATTTGTACAGTGTCCCAACTTTTTTTGGAATCGGGTTTGTAAAACAAAGAGTTTTCTAAGCTGTTGTAAAGTTAACAATTTCTATCAAGAGAATCCCACACTAAAACTATAGAAAAACGAAAGGCTAATCAACTATATTACTTGGCAGAGGAAGTTTGATTCTTGTTTAGATTAATTATTGAACATTTCCAGAATCATAGCAGTCATCCATTTCAGGTTCAGCTGCAATCATGAGAGACGCAGACCTACAATATTTGTATTGATTCATTTTTATAAATAAGATTAATTTGTTGTAAACAAGCAGGAACTTTTGCCAAACTCATTCATCAATTCAGAACCAGTTTCACAGACTCTATTTCATGTTGGATGCTGGTAGATTTCCGCTCAGAAGGAGACACGTGAGATTACTGAAGTCTATTTCTCAGGAGAAACATCTGAGAACTTCAGCAAGGTCTCCATTTAATCAAACAATTGAGATATTAAAGATATTTCCTTAGTTATTTGTCTTTCTTGCAGACTAATGTCCAATGGCTCCAAACCATGAGAGATCCAGTCTGCAGTCTAAAGCTCTAATTTAAGATAATGAGTGCAAAAATATGTTAATTTGAGAAGGTAATATGTTCTGATTGCTCAGTTGTGACACATAATTGTTCTTCAATTTAACAGTCACAACATAGTGAGTCATAAAAGCATATTTATCTGGAAGTGCGTTTCCACCACAAGATATAAAAAAGGTCACTGCCGTTTTTATCTTACAATTTGTACTTTTTTCTCCCTCACACTTCTGATTATATATATATATATATATATATATATATATATATATATATAGATATATATTTTTTTTTTTTTTTTTTTTTTTTTTTTTTTTCAGAATTTTATATACAATTCTGAAAAAAAAAAAACTCAGATTAGTGAGAAATAACTTGCAATTTGGCAAGAAAATGTAGAATTACAATATAAAAGGATAAAAAAATTACTTTTTTTATACTGTGGCAAAAAAGGAGAGATAAACTCAGATTTGCAGAATTACTGAGTTTATGTCTCATTATTTATGCAACAATCTTTGTGTGTATATAGCTATCTATATATATATATATATATATATATATACTATATATATATATATATATATATATCTATAGAAAATTATGAATGAGATATTTGTTTTAGATTTTTAGATTTTATAATAATAATAATAATTAAAATGAAATAATAATTGTTAGCTGATTGGGGTTATTGTTTTTTTTCCCTCAAGTGGACCATTGACACTCTATCTACAATCTCAATTAGGAGTGTCAATGGTCCACTTGAGAGATAGGTGGCGATAATGCACTTATAAGTCTGCGATCCGCTGTAAAGCAAGAAGAAGAAGATGATGCAGGCTGCTGTGAAGCGCGTTCACAAGAGTTCTAACAGTTCGTACACTGCGTTAATCAGAGGTAAAAAACGATATAAATACTGTTCAGTTTCTTGCACAGACCGATCGTTTCATGTCTTTACACATCAATGTATCGTCACAAGCCACAGGGTTTAATTTGGATTTTTTTTTTTTTTTTTTAGTCTTACTTTAGCCGTGATTCCCATCCACTTACATTATATGAGTGATAGACTGCAACGGTTTGAGTTAAAAATCTTGGTTTGTGTTCTACTGAACAAAAAACAAAGTCACCTACATCTTGGATGCTCTGTGGGTAAGCAGATAAACATCAAATTTTCATTTTTGGGTGAGCTATCCCTTTAATTTTCTTTACTTAAAATGTTTTTAGGATGAAATGTGACCTGCATATGTTTTCACTCAGTGAATGTTCGTCTGTAGAGATAAAGGTGGAAGAACGTCCAGCTAATATGCTTGCATTTAAAGTTTTAGTCACAGCAAGAAAAAGGGCAGATTCTGTGCGTTCGCAGGCATTGGATGTGCCACCGGCAGTGAGGAAGAGGGCCGCTGGCATGCCATGGGCTGAGCACGTCAGGTGCCAACAGAGCCAGACATTATGGAATAAATCAGTCCACTGCGGCTCATCTGACTTCAGCAGAGCTGATGACCTTCCAAGTTCTGATCAGCCTCCAGTTACCACAGCAGATCTCAGATCAGCACTCCTCTCTGCTGCTGGTTTAGCTTGTTAGCTGTTAGTCCCTGCTGGCTCATGCTGTAACGTTATGACAGATAGCATAACATTTTTGCAAGCAACAACACAAGTCACAAATATTTCATTACAGGTACACAGGTAGATGGTAGATAATAATTTTAGAATTTTAGCTCATACTGTCATTTATATATATATATATATATATATATATAATATATATATTATATATATATATATATATATATTTATGATAGATGCTTTTCAAAGTTTTTTATTTACTGACAAATACAGTTTTATTTAAAAAGATTATGGCAGCAATAATTAATCAAAATGCACATTAAATGATGAAAAGTCATTAAATTATATCCAGCATACACTGAAAAAAAGGTTAAATTAGCTAAACTGGTAAAGTTTTTCTTAAATTATATTTAGGGTTTCAATTTTAATTGAGTCTGTATCGAAAATAAATAAATAATACATTCAAAGTAAAAAAAAAAAAAGATTTATTATAAAGATTTACATGTGTTGGATTTAATTATGTACATTAGATTCAAACTAATCACTTAAGTAACAAAAACATTTTGTTCACGTAACTTCAACATCAAAGATAGATTAGCTAATATGAATAGAATTTCACTTAAAAATAAAAAAATCAGTTAAAAAAGTTTAATTTTTGAAATGCATTACTATAAAGAAACTCAAACATTTTATTTTGATGTCTTTTTGAAATGCATCATATTTTCTGTTTGTGTGGGGGGGGGGGGAAAATAACACTACTTTGTGTGTGTTTTATACTACTACTAATAATACTAAAACCCTCAATATTTTCTGCAGTTTATTTATTTATTTATTTATTTATTTACTGTATTTATTTATTTATTTACTGTCTTTTTACATTTAGACTGAACAAAACGGGTTTAAACCAGAAACCGTGATTTTCAAATAGATCTATGGATCTAGCGACATATGATATTATGGTGTTATATTAACATAAATATATTTAAAACATTAATATAAATGGATTTTACAGTAGCATGTAGTTCATCTTATTTTATCATCATTTCCCATAGCCTCATAACTTTATCCCAACAGAAACTTTTCATATTTACACATACAGGCATAGAAGCTTTGTGGCCTCTGCAGAAAACTTTACTGTCTGGTAAAATGCAGATGCTTTCTTGCAGGAGCCCCTGGGTCGAGAGGAGATCGGGGAAGGAAGCTATCATCAAATATAGACAATAATCTGATAATGTGTTATGCATAACTCAGCCAGCACATCTGTCTGAGAGATGGATGGTTTGTTTGTGTTTGTGTGATTCTCACAAACTGAAAGAACTTCTAATGCATCTACTACATTTCTGTCAGTGATTGTTGCCAAATAGATTTAATTACTGATGATGAATCTACTGTACTGTAAATGATGGAGCTGTCAGAGAGAGGTGTTTGTAATTCTATAAAACAGATTCATTTTGCCTCATTAGTGCTGTTTGCTAATGCAACCATCACTGTTACTGTTACTCAGTGATTCGTTCTACAGATGTCAGTGATGCCTCAAACCATGTGACTTGTTGCAGGAGACGAGAAGATTATTTTTTAAGAGATCAGATGCAAGATTTCCACTTAGCAGGTGATAAAACTGTTGCAAAATCCTGACATTATGGTGGTGAGCTTTGCACATGTATTTTCTTCAGAAAAACCAGCATTGAAGTAAATGATTTATGTGGGTTTTTTTTTTTATGATGTGCCTGATGTTACTCGACCTCACATGTGTTTTCCCATCCTGGCTTTTTGAATTATATGTTTAATCTAAAAGTATCTGTAAGCACACAGCTCACTATAAGCATAGTGCTTGATTCCCAACTGTCCTCTTAGAGATGAAATTATATCCAGTGAGACTCTCTGTACAGATATCTGAGAGAAAGTATATACAATTATGTATATTTTCATGCGTTATTTATGTATTACAGCAGGGAGTAAAGAGAGGTACAGTGTGAAGGTAACACATGATGGAGATGCTCTGTCAATCTATCTATCTATCTATCTGTCTGTCTGTCTGTCTGTCTGTCTGTCTGTCTGTCTATCTGTCTATCTATCTATCTATCTATCTATCTATCTGTCTGTCACTCTATCTATCTATCTATCTATCTGTCTGTCTGTCTGTCTGTCTGTCTGTCTATCTATCTATCTATCCTATCTATCTATTATCTATTTGTCTGTCTGTCTGTCACTCTATCTATCTATCTGTCTGTCTGTCTGTCTGTCTGTCTATCTATCTATCTATCTATCTGTCTGTCTGTCTGTCTGTCTGTCTGTCTGTCTGTCCGTCTATCTATCTATCTATCTATCTATCTGTCTGTCCACTCTAATCTATCTATCTGTCTGTCGGTCTGTCTGTGTGTCTGTCCAATCTATCTATCTAATCTATCTCTCTCTGTCTGTCTGTCTGTCACTCTGTCTATCTGTCTGTCTGTGTCTCTGTCTGTCTGTCCTGTCTATCTATCTATCTGTCTGTCTATCTATCTATCTGTCTGTCTGTCTGTCTGTCTGTCTTCTGTCTATCTTTCTTTCTGTCTGTCTATCTATCTATCTATCTATCTATCTGTCTGTCTGTCTGTCTGTCACTCTATCTATCTGTCTGTCTGTCTGTCTGTCTGTCTTGTCTGTCTGTCCTGTCTGTCCTGTCTATCTATCTATCTATCTATCTATCTGATCTGTCTGTCTCATGTCTGTCACTCTATCTGTCTGTCTGTCTGTCTGTCTGTCTAGTCTGTCTTCATCTATCATAATCTATCTATCTATCTCATCTGTCTCGTCCTGTCTGTCTGTCTATCTATCTATCATATCTATCTGTCTGTCTTGTAACTCTATCTATCTATCTATCTATCTATCTATCTATCTATCTATCTATCTATCTATCTATCTCTGTCTGTCTCTGTCGTCTGTCTGTCTGTCTGTCTATCTATCTATCTGTCTGTCTGTCTGTCCACTCTATCTATCTATCTATCTTTAAGTATCTATCTGGTCTGTCTGTCCTGTCTGTTCTGTCTGGTCTGTCTATCTATCATTGTCTTCTTCTGTCTGTCTGTCTGTCTGTCTGTCTGTCTGTCTATCTATAATACTAATATCTATCTATACTGTCTGTCTGTCTGTCACACCTCTATCTGTCTGATCTGTCTGTCTGTCTGTCTATCTATCTATCTATCTATCTATCTGTCTTATCTATCTGTCTGTCTGTAAGCTGTCTGTCTGTCTATCTATCTATCCTATCTATCTATCTAGCTATCTATCTATCTATCTGTCTGTCTGTCACACTATCTATCTGCTATCTATCTATCATGTCTGTCTGTCTGTCTGTCTGTCTGTCTGTCTATCTATCTATCTGTCATGTCTGTCTGTCTGTCTGGTCTGTGCTGCGATGCTATCTATCTATCTATCTATCTATCTATCTATGACTATCTGTCTGTCTGTCACTGTCACATCTATCTATCTACCTATCTATCTAATCTAATCTATCTATACTATTCTGTCTGTCTGTCTGTCTGTCTGTCTGTCTGTCCTGCCTGTCTAATCTCTATAAAAAGTGTAATTCTAGCTAAGCTATCTATAACTTGTCTGTCTGTCTGTCTACTCTATCTATCTATCTATCTGTCTGTCTGTCTGTCTGTCTGTCCTATCTATCTGTACTGTCTGTCTGTCTGTCTGTCTGTCTGTCTGTCTATCTGTCTGTCTGTCTGTCTGTCTATCTGTCTATCTATCTGTCTATCTATCTGTCTGTCTGTCTGTCTGTCCTGTTCTGTCTGTCACTCTATCTGTCTGTCTGTCTGCTCTGTCTGTCTGTCTGTCTATCTATCTATCTATCTATCTAATCTATCTATCTATCTATCTATCTATCTATCTATCTATCTATCAAGCACTATTCACTATTCCAGCTCCTCTACGTCTTTTCTTTTAATTTCACCCAAACAACAATGCCCACTGTCCTCTCATTCATTTATATGCACATACTCTTACACAGCACTATTATATAAGCTCAAATATTGCTGATGCCCACTGTCCTCTACTTATATTTCTCCAGTCTTTCTCAGTTCTGTCTTTCTACTTCCACTACAGCTGAACATCACGATTTTCTCCAAAAGCTGTGTGCTGCAAGTCTGTGATATGTTGGTCTCTAGATGAACTTTCTGGGCTGTTGTGTTGTCTGAAAGTCAAATATTATAAGTTTGCCTGTGTAAACAACTAAGGACACACCTCTCCTCATGATTTGAAGTATTTGTATTTTTACGCTTGTTCAAATAATCCCTATCCTTAAGGGTAAGCAACAGTAAAAGTGATGTTTGACTTAGAAAGCACCACTAATTATGGATCAGACCCTAATTTGCATTGGTGCTACACATCCTCTGGATTTATTAATAGACTCCAGTTACTTTGCCCTATTTATTTCTTGAGCTGTAAACTTTTGTGTGCCATTTCCAATCTGAGATGTCAGTTTTGCTTTTTTGCTTTGCATGAATGCTACAATTGCATTGCATTTAAAGTAGACACTTTATCAGTTCATGGATTCGCTGGGAATCAAACCCATGATTGTTTGAAAAGAAGCCATTAGTAAATATTTGTCTGTGTAAAGGCTGATAACCTTTGGTGAAGATGATAGAACATAATGAATAAGAAAATAATTGTGTACAAAATCGAAGAGCAGGGGTGAATTTGATAGAACAGTTAAATTTGTCTGAACAATCAATAAAACATGTTATCAGTAAAACATCCATTCCCACCGCTGCATCTGTGCAATACTTGTGTAATATTTTGCTAGTAGCTGGTTATTTTGAACAGGCTTGTTTTGAACAGACTGTATCATGATGGCCACTCAAAAACATAACTCTGTTATTCTCTGGATGTGCTTTTACGTGAGGAGATGTGAGACTATAATCAGCGAGCACCTCAGTGATCTTGTTTTCTCTCTTTGCCTTGTTTAATTCCTACCATGATGGTTATACCATGGCTTTCTGATTTATACCATACTGAATGATGTGTATTTTCACATACACGTTATTCACATGATCCAAAATGCACTTGGAGGTGTCCATTACCAGAGATTTTCCTTACTCAAATGCACAATTTACAGGCGTAAACGTGTATAATTTCACCTACACTTACACCAAGTATGTAAGTATGCATTTATTTATTTATTTTTAAATACACTTATTTTATACACTATTTATTTATTTTCACCTACTTATTTATATTATTAATATTTATTTCTTTATTTATTGTTTATTTGTCTATTCATTTGTTTATTTTCTACACTTATTTTACCAAATATTTATTTACACCTGTGCTTTTTTTACACAGTATTATTTATTTATTTATTAGAACTGCACTTATCTATTTTATACACTATTTTGTATTTATTTTTCACCTACACTTATTTTTTCACTTGCATTTTTTTTTTAGATATTATTATTATTATTTATTTATTAATACCTATACTTATTTTATACACTATCATTTATTTATTTACTTTAACCAACACTCATTTTATACACTGTTTTTTTTTTGTATTTATTTTCACTCACACTTATGTATTTATTTATTATTTTCTAAAATGTGATTGTTATGCTTTCAGAAGAACAATAAAGTGGATATCTCACAAGATCTGTCCCAAAACCTAGTGATCAATGGCAGCATCTCATGTATCTTTATTGTATTTACGTGTTGTATTGTTAGTTTTAAATCAATATGAGTTAATACATTTTCTCTGCTTTTCACATGAGCAGTGGTATTTGAGTTGCTGTCTTGTTCCAAATCACACATGATCTGAAGGGAAAATCTGCATGATGTATTTCAGCTTGTTAAATGAATGACCGTATTCCAGTTCTGTGGGAATCCGAGGAGTTTTTGAGGGTACATCATTACTGTGGGCCTGCCAATTTCTTTTCATCTCAGAAGGTCGCTGCCTACTCAATTTGGAATGGCGCTATAAAGTTGTCGTTTATAGTCAAACAGCATTTACCCTGTCAGGAAGTAATGTGTTTGTTCTGCAGGTCTTGTTGGAGCTCCCCGTGGGCTGATGGGATTGTTGCCGAACAGATTGTGCAGGTGTAAGAGGAGCGCTCCTCAACGACGTGGCACCTGTCCAAAGCACTCAACAGCGACACACGGGCCTCCGAGACATGACTGAACGCAAAGAGAACTGCTGCTGCTATAAAACACCATCACATCTCAAGTGAGACACATGCCTGGGGAGGAGAAATATTTTTCACTGACCCTTGAGAGATGCTGTTGCCATTATATCAGTGACAGAGCGATTACTGCAGGATCACATCGAGCCAACAAGCTAATCAGTGTTGATTTCATGCCTTAATTCATTTATGTGCTGCATTTGTGTCCACAGCATACGGCACTGTTCAAGTAATATATGCAATTGCACTTTTTAATTTCTATTTAGATAATAATAATAATACAAACATATTATACACACACAGAGACACACACACAAACATACATACATATATATATATATATAATGCATGTAAAATCATAAATAAGCATTTAATATTGTTTTATATATATATATATATATATATATATATATATATATATATATATATATATATATATATATATATATAATTTATTAAGCATATAACGATCTAATATTGTAATCTCGTTTATATAAAAACGTTTATTAATTATATTATTATAAATATATTATTAACTGATGTATTATTATGTTTTGCTTTGAATTTTGATTCCCCGTCACACTGCTTGTTTACCTCTACATAACAGTGTATTTTGCTTAAAAACATTTGTCATGTCATTCATCCTGTTATACTAAATATTAGAAAAATTAAACACTTTCTTTTTTTCTGTTTTATGAGAATAATTTTATTGAATGCTATGACAGGAGGAGGAAGATCAACAGTGTTCTAGTTCAGAATATATCAGCATGTTAATTTTTATACATTTTCTTTGATTTGGCAAAATGTGATTTATGAATGCATAAAGTCATTCTTTGGTCTATTTTTACAGTAATTGACTTGCAAAGCCAATTTTCAAAATGGAAAAGGCACGTGTTTTATAGATCACTCTAGAACAGTTTTAATTGAACTGTTTTTTTTTTTAAATATTATTTTTCTTTTTCATTTTTTAGTTCCTAAATGATTTTAAACTTCACTTCTAAATGTAATTCCCTCTCTTTCCTCTCCACTTCTCTTCATATGAAGCACTTTGAATTACCGTAAAATGTGCTCTATCAGTAAACTGGCCTCGCCGTGCTACCTGGAAATGAAAGTCTGATGTAAGTACTGGAATATTTTCTTTGTTTCCATCTTTTTTTTATTGCTTTCCCAATATGGCTATTTTATGAAAGATATGATATGATTTACGCAGCGTTGATTTATTGCAGAGGGACCCACCCGAAGGACGCTCTATGATCACAGCTCTGTGTTTTCCTCAGTAGTTCCTTCTGCTATGAGTAGCATTTACACAGAGACATTCGCTAATCGCTACAATAAGAGACATCTGCTTATTACCTGATAATAATGATTATTGCTCTTTTGTGGTTATGTGCAGCCAGCGGAGCATCCATTTCTACAGGGCCTCGTGGTTTATGGCTGATACAAGCAAACTTATGGCAATTTTTCCTTGTGGTACAAAAGAACACTTCAAGTAATCACTGCTATAAAGACCAAAGGACCATAGTGCATTGATGCAAGGTCACATGGTTTATTTGACCTTTTTACATGGTTTATTTTATTGCTTTGATGAAGCTTAAATCAGTTTTATATGGTGGTAATGCCATGTATTACGCTGTCAATGGCCTTGATTTTATATCCATATCATTTTAATTCATAAGCAATAAGCAAAACCTAATTTTTGAGCCTTACACCAGATCTGATGGGACTCTTTTCCTCGAATGAAGCTTAGGGCACTTAACATGTCTCATAAGTTTCATATCTGGTTGAATTGCGTTTCTCATTTGGAGGAGGGTCGTTCCTGATCCTGCTTTACAGTATTGCATAAGAGTTTAATGTTGCTAAGATGTTTTTAAAAGAAGTCTCTTCAGCTCACCAGGGCTGCATTTGTTTGATTAAAAATACAGTAAAATTGTGAAATATTATTACAGTTTAAAATAAGTGTTTTCTTTGTGAATATATTTTAAAATGTAATTTATTCCTGTGAATTTTCAGCATCATTACTCCAGTCTTCAGTCTCACACGATCCTTCAGAAATCTTTCTAATCTGCTGATTTCCTGCTCAAGAAACATTTCTCATTATTATCAATGTTGAAAACTGCTTAATATTTTTTGTGCATTTTTTCAGGATTCTTTGATGAATAGAAATGTCAAAAGAACAGCATTTATTTAATATATATATGTTTTTTGTAACAAAGTAAAGGTCTTTACTCTCACTTTTGATGAGTTTAATGCATCCTAGCTGAATAAAATAAAATAAATCACACTAATCTCAAACTTTTGAATGGCATCTCTTAATATGTTGAATAAAATAATACATTTACAGTTTTTAAAGATGAAAATCAGTTTGCAATTAAATGAATGCAAATGTGATTTTTAAAATAATATCACTAGTTTTAAAGTTTTTGGGGTAATATTGCTTTATTCGATGATAAAGTTAAAATTATAGGTTTTTAATTTTGATATTCATGAATAAATAAACTGATATCACAATTTGTCAAATCAGACACTTTATCTTGTCAACCAAACTACTGTAAATCCCAATTCTTGGGTCATTTTCAAATCTCAATTTCAAAGGCCTTGATTCAGATTCGAGGAAACAAACTGTTCATCATCTCTGGACGAGGAATGTTATGATGCTTTTTGTCTCCTCTTTATCTGTTATTGATGTTGAGATGGTCAGTGGTGAATTTAATTGGCTCCTCGGAGATCGTCTTTCTCTCCCACAGCTACTGTAGAAAGTCCCATGAAAAGGACACAATAAATGGATTTCTGCCAAACCAATTAAATTAGACATAAAATAATGAGTTGAGTTCCATATCCCATAGATGATTTTGTGGGCGTTTGCTGGTATAAAGAAACTCTGTGAACCACAACTACAAGATATCGAACCCCGGAGGGAAGTAAATGGTTATCAACATATGTTTCAGCCAATAAAATGGATTGATCATCTGATAACACACTGCGCCATTTAAGAGAAATGTTTTACTGTGAAAATGACTAATTAATCCCTTAATGAGCGAGGCTGTCAAGTGATTCCTAACTGCTTAACTCATGTTATAATTAGCTCAATATTGTGTTCATTTATACTGTAGAAAATCAATTACATTTTATACAGCATATGGGACCTTTTGAGTCACCAAGAAATGTGAAGTGCTTTAGTTTTACTCTGCATGTGAATCTTTATTAAAACACATTAGACCCACATGTTGTCCTTTCAACTGTTGCCCCAGAGCTGTATGAAAAATTGAACAAAGTTGCTGATTTAGCATGCATTGCTATGCAGTTGCTATCATAGGACATTATTTTGCTGACTTTATTTACAGTGCTGTTGTTGTTTAGGCCGTCACTGTTAGTATTTGTTGTGTGGTGATGTTCACAGATCAACTTTTTATTTCATTTTTATTTATTGTCACAGTTTTTAAAGGTTTACATGTTAATTTTTTAGGTCTATGTGCAACTACACTCTTAAATATAAAAGTGCTTCAAAAGGTTCTAACATAAGATAACAGAAAAGTTCTTCAGATGTTAAGGGTTCTTTATGGAACCATTTAGACAAAAAGGTTCTTCTATGGCATCATGAAGCACCTTTATTTTTAAGAGTGTACTGTCCTTAAGTCTTAATTCGCAAAATAAAGGTCTTCAATCTGAAGAAAGTCATAAATTCATAATCATGGCATTAAATGTTGCATGCACTTGCCATCCATGCAACCAGTACAAATAGCTAAGCATCCTTAAATCAAGTTGCATTTACTTGAGATGTATAATGAAGATAGTTAAAGTCATGTTTTCTGAGAAATTGAGCAAAATTAAGTGTTTATGCTTAAAGCATGAACAAATATTTGTCAGTGCGGTATGAAAACTTGCTTATCTTTCTGAGTTGGATATTCACTGTAAATACAAAACAAACAAACAGAAAAACAGAAAAGGTCCTGGTAATTTTCTGCCTGGATATTATATGTTAAGTTTAAGGATATTTCTGTAATCCTAAAATGCAACACAATGCAATGCATAACTGAAAATACACCTGAAAATCAGTACGAAAAAATTCCCATTTTCGCAAAACAGGACTTTAGATCTTGCGTCACTTTGCTTCTTAATGTATCTTGATTATGTAGATAAATTGCACAAGACAAAACAAGACAAAAATACTGAGGAAGAGGATCTCTTTTTGCAATGTGATCAGAAGGTACAGTAATAGTCCCATATTCTTTTTTTTTTTTTTTAACTTGGTGTGTGAAATGAAGTAAAAAAGTATCAAACACGCTAAACGCTTCAGTAATCCTATCCTTGCGCACCAACTTCCATCTGCAGATGTGCAGCAGGTTTGCTCAGTCAAATAGATGCATATGTGTGTGTGCTGATAAAAGGTGAACATACTGTACCTCTAAATCAGAGCTGACTCTGCTGCTTGTTCTTTACAGAATGACACTGGATCAATAGTCTTCCCCAATGCCAACCACTCCACAGATCTAACTCAGCCCTCTACGGCTGTCACCCCACAGAGAGGCACTGTCATTTAATCGCTCGGGTAATTATAAACAGCAACTTTCAGGGAGAATCTTGACAAGTTAGTGATAGATGCAACCATATGTTCTCTGCCTGTGCTGCCTAAGCAGCGTTAGTAGAGAGAGATTTTGTCATTAGCTACACTCCTCTTGTCTCATCAGCAATTCTCTTTTTGTTCCCAGCCAAGTTGAAGTATATATGCATGACGATATTGGAGCATGCAGCGAGCAAATTAGTACCAAATGAAATTAAAATTAGCTTTGGTGAGTGAAATGGAGCATGAATTCAACATTTTGTTTCTTAATACATGATTCTTGTCTTGTTTCGAATTATTAAAGTTGTACTTCACCCAAAAATGAAAATTTGCTAAAATTGTACTCATCCCCAGGCCATCCAAGATGTAGATGAGTTTGTTTCTTCATCAGATTTGGAAAAATGTAGCATTCCATCACTTGCTCACCAGTGGATCCTCTGCAGTGAATGGGTGCCATCAGAATGAGAGTCCAAACAGCTGATAAAAACACCACAATAATAATCCACACCACTCCAGTCCATCATTTAATGTCTTGTGAAGAGAAAAAAAAATGTTTGTAAGAAACAAATCTATCATTACAACAATCACAACAATTTTAACATCAAACTGTTGCTTTCAGCTAAACTGCAAGTCCTCTATCCATATTTCTCCAGTAAAAAACTCAACCGTTTAAAGTAAAAATGTCTTAATAGATTTGTTTCTTACAAACATACAATTTTTCTCTTTGCCAGATGTTAGCTGATGGACTGGAGTGGTGTGGATTACTTGTGGATTATTGTTATTTTTTTTATCAGCTGTTTGGACTCTCATTCTGATGGCACCCATTCACTGCAGAGGATGGTAAATACTAGTACTCAATGAGGGTCAGTACATTTCAGCAAATTTTCATTTTTGGGTGAACCATTCCTTTAAAATGTAAGTTTAACCTTACATTTTTGTCTAATTGAATGATGTTAACTGGTAAATAAGTCGGGTTATGCAAATATACAATGGGTTGTGAATGCTGTTTAGTGTTTGTTTTTAGGAACTGGAATGTAATACATTCAAGTTGCAAGGGAGTCCTCTTTCACCTTTATTATTTATCCTTGCAATAGAACCATTCGCCATAGCAGTGAGGGCGCATAATGATATTTATGGAATCCATCATTTGGAACATAGATTAGCATTATTTGCAGACGACATTATCTTGTTCCTTACAAATCTGAGTAGCTCTGTCCCCGCACTCCTGGATCTCATTGAGACTTTTGGAAAAATATCTGGATATAAAGGTAATCATTCCAAATCATCTATAATGTTACTTAATGAATCGGAGAGGAAAAATAACCAAGATTATGCTTCTATCTTCGATTCAACAGATAATTTTACATATTTGGGTATAAAATTGTTCATGAGATAAATAAGATTGCTCAGGTAGATTATGACCCAATTATGGAAGCATCACCTCATCAGTAGAACGCTGGACATCTTTACCCTTCTCAATGACTGGCAGAATAAATATTCTAAAGATGAATATACTTCCAAAATTTCTCTATTTGTTCCAAAATATTCCCCTACCCCCTCCCTCATCTTTGTTTACTTGAATTAAGAAATTGTTTACTAACTTTAATTGGCAAAATAAACGTCCCAGGCTACGTTTACTTTATTATACCTACCAATCATGTTCTATTACACCAAGGTTACTATTGCACTTATACCTGTATTCGGCAGATCACAAATACCTAAGAAAAAACACGGACAACCCTATTGTATTGAACATGATTAATATTTGGTTCGATTCTTGTTAATATTTGAACATGAACCCCTCATGGTGACGTTTCAGTTCTATTTAAGGTAATGCTAATTTTAAACCAGGGAAATGTGATGCAGGGTTTCAGATATGGGCTAAAAGGGTTAAGGAAAGTGCAAGACTTGTACAATGAGGATGAAGTATTTATGTCCTTTGCAGAAACATCAACCAAATATTGCATACCAAAGACCCATTTTTTCAAATATCTACAACTTAGAAGCTTTATATCCTCATCTCAAAATCATTCATTAGATATTCCTGTCATCTCCCCATTAGAGGCAGCAATTATAGGTCACTGTTATGATAAAGGTTCATTTTCCTCATTGAATGAATTGTTTGTATCTGGGTCTAATGAATCCTCAGAATCTAAACTAAGATTATGGAAAGAAGATGATGAAATGATGAAATATCTCTAAAGGATTGGAATGAGGCATGCAAGAAGGCTCAGATACAAACAGTGAACAGTAGCTTGAAACTCATACAATATAAATGGCTGATGCGAATATATATAACTCCTGCTATGTTGCACAAGTTTAATGATAATATTCCTGATACCTGTATAAAGTGTAATGTGGCAAAAGGTACACTGTACCACTGTATATGGGAATGTGAGAAAGTGAAGTCTTTTTGGCAATGTATAATTGATATGATTGACCAAATCCTGTCAAAGAAATTACCACTGGATCCTAAGCTTTTTATTCTGGGTATATATCCTATAAGTCCTCTCTTACAAAGCAAAGAGGTCAGATTCATTGAAATGTGTATTTTACAAGCTCTTAAAAAAGTCTTAAATTAATACTCTTAATTGGAAAAATATTAATGAGCCGAGAATTGAAAGGTGGATCAAAGAATGGCGTCAAACATATCAATGGAAAAGATCACGTATATTGTCAAAAAGAAACAAAATGTTTTTGAAGATGTCTGGAGACCTTTTACTAATTTCTTAAAGCACAATGTTAATGTTGGTAGCCTGTTACAACAAGCTCTGAGGGAGTAGAGTATTATCATGATCTTCTTTGCAGACTTGGGAAACACTCTTTACTTGATTTAGGTATCTTTACCATTTTAATTGAATTTTAACTTTAATTTGTATTTTTTTTCTTTCTCTTCTTTTGTTCGGGGATTGGGTGATGGGTGGGAGAATAGGGTGTAAAATGTTTGCTATATTTACATGATTATTACTAAATGTGTAATCTGCTGTAATGTGCAAACTGAAAAAGGAAATAAAAATATTGTTCAAAAAAGATACAGAGAACTCCACGCGGTGACACATTTCTGCTGTTGAGACACCAAAGGAACAACATGATGAGTCTGTGTTTTTGTGACAAAAGCCATTTCAGCAGTTAAACAGCTACAAATAATTCATTTAAATGTACATTTATGCATTTGGCATTTATCAGCATTTAGCTGGAAGAACAAAACAGTGCAGGAAACATATTTATGGCCAATTAAGCCATGATATATACTTAATGCTATGCATTATAGATAATAAATGTTTGCTTTATATTAAAACAGAGGCCTTGTTTATCCCTATTGTTACTATCATCATCATCATGGTCTTGATCTACATTATTAGCAGTAGAGTGTGTGTGAAAGGAGAGGGTTGATTGATTTTGCCATTGTCAGGGTTAATAACCCAGGGAATTGGGCACTTGTTGAATAATGAAATTCTCAAAACAAGTAAATATTGCATTTTGGACACACTTTTTTTAAGTCAATTGGCTTGAAAACTCATTAATGAAAAGGCTGTTTACAGCCAGTCTGATCTGGGAACAACTGCATGGTGGCATTGAGGCTGAAAGTAAATCTGGTTTTTATGAGCATGTTAAGTTCCACAAATTTTCTTAAATGCAGATAGATTGACAGATAGACTGATTCTTAAAATATATTCTTTTATCTTACACTAAAGAAAGAAAGTAAATGATAAATGATTTTGCATGGACTATCCCTTTAAGTTTAGGCATTTAATTGCATAATGAATTCATCATCCTACACAGTATTGAACAGTGGTGTGTAGACCAGCTGGACTAAAATATTGCATTCATGTTACCAGTTTTGGATAACATTATTTAATGTTTTGATTAACTCGAATTTCATGTGTTGGAAAGGGCCTTCTATATCAGAAGTGAAGCTCTGAATTGGACTCCAGAGAAGAAAGGGAAATCAGTCTGGGGTAAGCTGATGAATCAAGTATCATGTCTCCTCTAGAGCAAAATGGGGTTAAGTGATTTTTTTTCAAGGGCACAGTGGTGACAGAACAGATCTGTAATCTCCATCACTCTCTTGTTTCAGGGCGAATTCTTCTTGCAAGTGGATTTTTTTTTACCTTTGTCTAACCATCTGTTAACAGTTACACTACATCTGTTTATAGGAGTGGTTTGCCCAAAATGTATAATGATTTAATTATTCATTAATCGAGCACATGTTTTTAGCAAAAGCAAGCCGATTTTGACTTGAAATGTCATTGGGTCTTGCATGTCTTTTAATCACCTGGTTTAAATATGCACAAACATCAATGATATGTGGCATATTTTCAGTGCATAACAATTGTAAATTCACACATTTGCGAGCCCTCAAGTCATATTTACTACTCTTATGGTGTTTTTGACTTGTAATTGAGCTTATGTATATTTACTGTACACTTGGTCACTAAACTTGGGGCTCACAAACTGTTGTATGGTGACTTTGCTCGGTTTGAGAGATGTAAAGTTTATGCATGTGGCCTGAACAACTATGCATTTTAATATTCCATCTTATATGCCTGTCATTGCACCTTGATTACATTGCTTTCCATCAAAAATGCATCTACCATTTTTTCTCCACAAGACCAGACAGCTGTCCAATCAATAAAAGTGAGTGAAAACACCCCTAATGTAGAAAAAAAATCAGCTTTGACATTCTGCTAAGAACAACAGCTAAAATTTAAATGCATTTTTAATGTAGATGATTATGAGTAAAATTATAGTGATTATTTAATGAGTGCACTATTCCTTTAAGTAGATGTTTTTAATTTGGATTAATCTACGCTGTAGCATGAAAACTGTATTGTACAGTATGACCTGACCGTTCAGGAAACGCCTAATTTATGTAATCCAGCACTTACTGCATGAAAGGCTGTGGAATTTAAACATGCCAGCCATTGCATTGCAGTCAGACTCATCCATTACTGCGTCAGGACTCGCAATTGGCATTGGTAATGCTGGCCGCAGGTAATTATGCCATCGATTAATTGTCAGAAAAAAACAGACCCACCTCTTACTGTTACCGCGGTGCGCGCGAGTGCGCGCGGCAGTTGTAGTAGCGCGTGCCGCATCGTTCCTCGTGATTTGTGAGGAGTTTGTGGCAACGCGTGCGCAAGCGGCGCGAAATGGACTTACTGAGGAATGGAACCAACATTTGCCACATTTATCGCGTTATTGTCGACAAATTTCTCCTCAAGGCGGATGTTTTTGGCGGTCCCATCCAATTGCGAGAGCTGTTTGTGGAAAAAGAGCGGGAAAAAGTGCTCCGCGCGCTCTTCGATTCAACGTCTTT
Organism: Cyprinus carpio; assembly: GCF_018340385.1. Lineage (NCBI taxonomy): Eukaryota > Metazoa > Chordata > Actinopteri > Cypriniformes > Cyprinidae > Cyprinus > Cyprinus carpio. The sequence continues at coordinate 28,271,215 of NC_056609.1, read as the reverse complement.
GCGGTTCCCTCCAAAACAACAAAAACAAATTTATGACGCAAAACAGAGGTGAAATAAAACAGAATTGCTTGAATGAAAGGATCAGGGTGGAAAAGAGGGTTTAAATACTAAAGAACACACGAAGCAGAAAAAAACCATTAACCTAAGTGTCAAATAACGTGGAAAATATTCTATATTTTCTATAGCAAGGAGAAAATGGGACGTAAGCAGTTAAAGAAAGAAGGTATTTTATTTTTAAGTTATTTTTCAAACTACCATTAGCTGTAGATTTCATATTTTAAATCTAACTTTGATAAATGATCAGTGAGGTGAAAAATATACCCTAGAAAGCATTAAAGATGTTCTCCGTGTTTCTGTAAATCATAGTATTACTGTAGTGCGCACAGATTTGATCTGAACCAGATCAGCCTCATTAGGACTGCGGGCATCAAACATCCCACAGCGGATAGACTGGAGATCTGCCTCACAAAAAAAGTGCAAAAATCTCCCTCATATGGTCGCTAAATGTCTTTATTTGCATTTAGCCCGCTGTATCTTTCACTGAAGCATAAATTAATGTGATTCACGGGACGAGAGATTTGGCGCAGCGACCCAAAGGATGAGCTGATGCTTCACCCGCAACATGGAAAGGCAGGACACACTGCTGCATCCCCGCAATAAAACACAACCAGGAATCTTGGAAATTCAAAGGATTTTGGCTTGCAACTCAACAATTTAGAGGTGGATTTATGTGGATGAACAATCAATGGGATGGAGACGGGAATGGACGGAGAGCTACTTTATTGAGCACGAGGGTGAGTCCAGTATTTAACCAACTAAATCTAACCTACTAAAGCGAATCCACAAGTGGTGTTTTAATTAAAGGACATTTGGCATGCAGCTTTTGGAAAGGTTGTTTAGAAAGTAACAGTTTATAAGTAAAATGCATTGTTGATATTAACATTTGAAATTTTCTTAAACAGAAAGGAGTTAAAAGTAGAAATGTATTTAAGTCTTAAATCAGTTCTTTCTCTTTTTCCGAAACGTATTTTTCCTGTTTGATACAAATGCTCTCGTATTGTTAACGTGCAATAGGATCCTAGAAGATTAGAGTGTCCTAAAGCAGCAGCTCTGAAGGATCCGTGCTTTGGTAATGAGAAATGGATAAATTAACCTGGTAAGTGTCTCAAATTAAGTCTTTCTCTTATTCAGAACTTCTCTGCCGTGCTTGATGCATATTATCCCATTATTAACATGATCTCAGGAGGTCTTGGATGCTCCTGAAGGCGCAGCTCTAGAGGATCCATGTCATTGCATTGGTCGCTGTCCACTGCGCCCGTGGTGCTGAAATCTGGATGATGCCGGCGCAGCGACTGCAGGGCTGCCGCTCCCTTCACATCAACGAAGACAATGGGCGCTTTCTGTTGCTCGCCGTGCTCATCATTGTGTACCTGCTGTGCGGCGCTGCGGTGTTTTCCGCCATCGAGAGGCCGTCCGAGCTGCGAGCACACGGGCGCTGGAACCGGACCCTCCTGAACTTTAGCGATACGTTCAATATCAGCTTGCAGGATCTGAGCTCCTTCCTGAAAGAGTACGAGGCTGCGATTGCTGCTGGAGTTCGGGTCGATGCTCTTCGACCCAGATGGGATTTTACAGGAGCCTTTTATTTTGTTGGCACAGTGGTGTCTACTATAGGTAAGTTACCAAATGCTCGATTTTCTAATTGATAATTAATATTCTTGGGCTACTGGAAAAGGATTTCAGTGCTTTTCTTAAAAGACGGTTGACTCAAAAATTGTCACTTTTGCTCATGTTTGATGACAGTCATTAAAACATAAAATGTTCTCAAAACTTCCTGTTCTTGTAACATTAGTAGAACGTTGGTTTTTATGTTCTCAAAACGTTAACACAACAATATATAAATATTTATAAATAGTTCATTGAACGTTTCTTTTTTCTGAAACGTTTTTTTTTTTTTTTAAATGTTACTATTTGTTTTAGAACGTTCTAAACAAACATTCTCATTGTTTGCAAATTGTTTAAATGGAATCTTTCATTAACATTTTTTTTTAAAAACATTTAAAATGCTGCTGTTCAGAGAACATTCAGAAATATCGTTTTCATAACCTAACTGGAACGTTAGCAAAATGTAAATGTAGGAACATATTTTTAGCTGGTTACGGCTGTGTTTGTTCAACCTATTGCTAAGGTACATTGGAAGTTGATGTAGACAAGAGCTATTGAGACTGTTAATTGCTGAAAATCATCTCTGTTATAGATATAAAATCTCATTTGTGGTTGCACATATTCAAGCTTATTGTGTCACAATCAGCTATTAGGAGTCAAACCTAACAGTCTTGATGGACCAAATTGGAATATGCAAGTATGCATATATAAATTCTATATGAGAACTGTGGCAGATGCCTAATATTTTCAATATGATTTTCAGTCTTTAACTCGTTCAAAGCTATTGTGACTTCAGAAGACTTGGAATGTAGGACACAAATTATATGGACTCCTTTAAAGTCCTTTTGTTTTTCCTTCAGAGCTTGGAGTTATAAATCACTGTCCACTTTCATTGTATGGAAAAGACATGTGAGAACAATTGGTTTTGTGTTATTTTTGGGGTGAACTATCCCTTTAAGAGCTGCAGTTTTGGGTTTTCTTTCTGAGTGCAATCCACTCAAATTTAACTGATTTACAATGTTTAAAAGCCTGCACATAAAAGGTTTCCCCAAAGATCGATATAAAATGCAGTCTGTATCTATTTATGTGTGTGATATTATAGGTTTGTCTTGTCCAGTTTGCTTTTGTAACACTGTATACCCAGAATAGAACTTCATGGCTCATAAATGCAAATTAGTACAGCAGCAATTCAAGTGCTGTTTTTATTTTTTGTCAGCAACAGCCTCTGGCACCTTGCCTGACCCCGTGACCTTTCATGGAAACTCGTGGTGCACTTTTGCCTTGTTGAGGCAACATTTCCTTGCTCTCTGCGGAGACTTCACTTTTCCATTGGCATTTCTCCAGCATAAGTCCTCTGAAGACCAATAAACACCCTCTAGTGTTGACGGTCTCATGGGTAACAGGCTGAGGCCGAGCCAAGCCAACTCTCTGCATTCAGGACCAAGCCTCAGGCTTGCAGTTTGCTGTGGGGCTCATGTCCCAAAAACCAAATGTGCTGATGCCCACATGTCCTGGATAACATTTACCCTGTTATAGGTCGCTAAAGTGCAAGTATCCCTCTGAGGCCGCCCTCTGGTTATTGTGTGTATTTGCTTCCTATGGACCTTGGCTCCTGCACTTTCCATCTGCAGTGAATAATCAATAGCCGTGCACTTTGTAGTTCTGAGTAATGTATTCAGCAGTACTGTCATCGAAGTGGCTTCACGCAACCTTGCATGCTCTATGGATAGCCAGTGGCCGCCTTCGCAAATGAAAAATAGGGTGTAGATTGACGGCGAGGCCATTCTCTGTCGAGTTTAAATGCTATCCTCCTCCACTTGTTTAAAAGCTTCGGGATTGGGTGTGGAGATGTGTGCATGCATTTATTTCCTATTCAGAGAAAGTTTCTGAATGCTGGTTTGCAAATAATTGGATGTTCTCTGCTTTATTAGCAAACAGCACACAGAATTTAGTCTTAACTTCAGATATCATTTACTGACCATTTCATGCATATTGTACACAAAAATTGGCAGTTTTTCAGTCTGATTGACTGGCTTGTTGCTATTTCCGGCAGTCAGATTGCACTAGTATGCCAGGAAATTAAGTTGTGTGCCATGCACTGTTTTTTTAGATACATTATTATAGTTCTTGTCAGTATTTTGAATTAGATTTTTTCATTTTTTTAACTTAAAAATAAGTTAAAATTTTATTAAATTTAAACATAAGGGTAAATTTTTTGAAATTGTTTGTATAGTTTATGTATATACTGTATACATACATTAAATATATATATATATATATATATATATATATATATATATATATATATATATATATATATATATATATATATACATACACACATTACACACACACACACACACACTGTATATATCTTTATTTATTAGTTTATTTTGTTACTTCAAGTTAAAATGAAAATAAATAAAACTATTTTTAATATTATTTTTATATGTATATTTTATTTCAATTAATTTTTAATGTTTCAAGTAGTGAACTTTCAGTATTATTGTGGTAATTATGGTATTATAGGCCTATGGAACATTTCCATTCAATGTTAACTAAATTAATGCCCGGATTCACCAAGTTTGCCTGGTTAGCGGCATCAAACTGTTCTGATTTGTTTATAAAAACAGCACTTACTTTTGATTCTTATCACAGTTTTTACATGTTTGTGGTAATTTATTTTATTTTTTCTTTTTCAATGGGAAAAAATCTTTATTATAACTACTATTTCAGATAAACTTGTCTCTAAATGCCATGTGAAACTAAACGAATGTGGTCGATTTACATGATCGCAGTCAAAACCCTGTCTCTGCGGGACTACTAAAGCACAGTACAGTCTAGCAAGGAAAATCCTGCTTTATTTAGCTGCTAAGCTTAAATTAATGTGTGTTTTGTGCATTGTACTTCCATCTCAGTCTCCATCTTCCTTTCATCTCAGTGTGAAGTCTCTATATACCTCCCGTCTCCGGAAGAGCTTCAAAGCCAGTGAATGTGAGGTGCTCAGGCTTTGTCATGATGGGGGTTTTTCTAGGGACGACGTAGGCGCTTCCTCCTCATCTAAGTGAAACCCCCTGCCATTTCACACACAGTGAGTCACAGGCTCACTCAGACATTATTATGGGGAAAATTGATTCGCAGTCAATCAGTTGTTTCTGAAACAATAATGATAAACAGAATTTTAAATGATTGATTAATAATTCTGTTTGCTGGTAAACATTCCCAGGACCTACTGTATAGATTGCACATACTGTATAGATTAATTTCATGCAGTGGAAAGGAAGACATACAGTATATATATATATATATAGATAGATAGATAGATAGATAGATATATATAGATAGATAGATAGATAGATAGATATACTGTATATATAAAAAAGTTGTTTACAATTATGTGTTTGTGCAAACAAACATACAGAGTGTCTTCAGATAAGTTTATTAGCCAAGGTTGAAAAGATTTTCTTACAACATTTTAATAGAATTTAATAAATGCATCATTTATTATATGTAATGCCATTCAAAAATACTGTAACATTCAAAAATATTATAACAACAAAAAAACATTTTTTTCCATCAAAATACAGTAATATTCTGAAATATTATTACAATTTAAAATAATTGTTTTCTATTTGAATATATTTTAAAATGTAATTTATTTCTTTGATGCAAAGCTGAATTTTCAGCATCATTACTCCAGTCTTCAGTGTCAAATGATCCTTCAGAAATCATTCTAATAAGTTGATTTGAAGCATTTATTATTATTATCACTGTTGAAAACAGTCTTGCTGTTTCATATTTTTCTGGAAACCATGATGCATTTTTTTTTTCCCCAGGATTCTCTGATTAATAAAAAGTACAAAAGTACAGCATTTAATTAAAGGTGCTGTGTGTAAGATTTTGACACTACTAAAGCATATAAATACCATAATATATTTGCAGATATTTAAGAAAAATGCTGAGTTAACGTACTTGTTTATCTGAAAAACAGTTGGTTATTCTCCTTGGAAAATGTGTGTTCCGGTCCGGAATGTCGGTCTCTGTTTTTGTTTGTGAAACCCGCCCACTGCCAGTTTACCCAATTGTATTTCGGCACCCCTGGTTGCCAGTTGGAGAAAAACACAGCGTATTTCATTTAATTCATTGTCAAGTGCGCTCGTTCCTGTTTGTGTCGTCAATCTGGCAACCTGCGTGTGTAAAAGTCTGAGGAGGAGGGGCCTGGTGAAAAAGACCCTCTCCAATATTTAGAATTTGGACTGTAATACCTAGTTCAACCACTCGGTGTCAATCCTACATACAGCACCTTTAAAATAGAAATCTTTTATGACATTATAAATATCTTTATTGTCACTTTTGATTAATTCAATGCATCCTTGCTGAATAAAAGTATTAATTTCCTATAAAAATATCATAAAGACCCCAACTTTTAAACGGTACATGAAACCACTAGGCAGACTTTAAAATGTGCTAAGGCAGTATAAATGTACTAAACATGAGACAAATTGTGCCCAAATGTTGATAACTTTTGTGCACCACAAAAGAAAACTAAATGCATGTGGTGCTTGCTTTATCACAAATGACAGCAGCCAAATTTAAGATGCATCATTTAAATTATACAGAATAACCAAATTGAATAAAGCACTCTGTTCATTCTATTTCTGATTGTCTGTTAGCAGAAGTATTTGAGTTTTTCTAGTCATGCTGGATCTGAACAGCAGTGTGGCTTCAGCTCAGGGTGAGAGGACACTTTGTGTAAGACAGGCGGTTAGTAACATGCTTTAAGAAAATGTCTGATGCAGAGCTCTTTCTGGAGGCTACAACCATCACTCATCACTCACATCAGCAAGACAGGAGAGCTTCATTAGTGGCCAGACGCTAACAACTGAGAATCCCAAGCAACACATGAATAAGTCTACTATTAATAAAAACATTTTATGAATTCCAAACTTTACTTGGCTGTTTATGTTAACTTTTTCATTTATTTAATTAAGGAAGCAGCTTTCATAGCTTTATGCAGAGCTGGATAATTAGAGATCATGTGTATTCTAGGACAGCGGTTTTATATGATCATGGACCCCCAAATATGATCATCCTTGTACATGAAACCCCCATCCTGAAAATCAATCCTATAAACCTATAAACTAATTCTATATACAATTTTATAAACCTTGCCAAAAAAATTTTTAATGAAAAATGTATGTTTTAAATATGCGTTAAATATATTTAAAATAAATTACATTACATTACATCACATTATTGTTGTTGTTTTATTTTAATATATATTTAGTAATTATTTTGTAAATATAAGTTTTTTTTTTTAAAGTAAACAGATATTGCAATCGACTTTTCTTCTCTGATGTGATGGATTACTTGAAATGGCTTCTGGACAGGACTCAGTTTTGTCCATCAGGAATTGATTGGATTGTTTTTGTTTGTTAATTGCTGCAATATCACCTGATTGACAAGCTGTTGGATAAAAAGGATTATTGTCCAATCTTTGCACTAATGTATACTTCAAGTTTTTTTTTTTTTATTATAATTTTTTTTTATTAAAGATTACATGGTTAAGTTACATGAGTAATAACAATAATAATAATAATTAATAATAATAATTATATATATATATATATATAAATGTGTGTGTGTGTTTGTGTCACTGTTTTTCTATAAATTTTCTCTAGCACTCCCTTGTGCAGATTGAAACCACTCGATTTGTAAGATGTTTACTGTGTTCCATTTTGGGAACAGCATGAGAATTAAAGGCTTAAAAGTAATTTTTCATAAAAGTATAACATTTGTTTATGAGAAATAAAAATAGACACCGCTAAGTCAAATGATTTGCATTGTTGTTTATAGCACAGTTCTGTGTTTAATAATGTTTTAGAATAGATGGGTGTCTGAATGATGAATTATCATTGGGACTGCAGTGTGCAGTGTATACTTGCAAGCTTCTGGAGGAGTACTGTATTGCTCAGGAGACATTATAGAGTTCTTAATTATACATACCAGCTTCATCTTTGATGTGCTTCCTAAAATCCCACAGGAGAGGTAAAACAGAAATGAGTCAATTGTTAGCATAAAAGTAAAAGAATAGAGCTATAAAATTGATGTATATAACAGTTCATATCATGGTCTTGGAAGAATTTAATAATAAATGTTGAGTTCATATTGAGATTTCTGATATTTGATTGCAGACTTTGCCGAATGAGCAACACTTGAGATCTAAACATGAGTATTTTTCTCAGTAGAAACATCGCAGCCTGCACTTTTGCTGAAGCTCTTCACTTAATCTTACTGTCATGTGGGAGCAATTGAGATATTAAGGAAGATCTCAATTATGATTTTTATTCCCAATTGGAACAAAAGAAACATTTTTGGCCTGATTTAGAATTGGCATCAGTGTTGAACTGTTGAAACATTTTCTCAGACTCTAACAGTAGTGTAAAAGTCAAAAGGCATGTGGGCAAAAGCTGAAAACGAGTTGACGAAGCAGTTTTAAATGAGTCTAGATCTGGCCATCTCTTCCCTTTGACCTGTGTGGTGACGGAGCGGATCTGTTGGGTTTGGTTGGAGGACACCGATAGAACAAAAGTGCATACAGTAGTTGTGCGAGCTCAGCCTATTACACGCCTGTCTGAACAGAAAGTGATTTCTAGAGACTCTCGGGAGAGACGAGCTCTGAATCCCACCGCCGCCGACTCCACAAGCAGAGGCGTGTTCCAGATTCTCACAGTTTCTTCCTCCTCTGTGTTATTTGAAGGTTTAGAATGTCATCCATACATACCTTCCTGTCTTTACTCACTCTTTTTTCCCTCCATGAATAAAAAAAACATAAAAAGATACGTTTCTTTACTTCACAACACAACCTGCAGTGTTAATAGTGGAAATTTCTCTTTTTTGTGTTCCATAGAAAAAGATCATGCAAAAAAGCATACACTCCACAAATTAGTCCTAAATTGAAGATTTATGCATTTGAATTGCATATGAAATATCCATCCAGATGAATATTTGTCAGTCATATACATAAATGAGCTGGCTAAAGTTTTAAATAATCCATAATAAATAAATAAATACTGAAAAAGTTTTAAAAAAAACAAGCATTAATTCTACAATAAGCAGGTTTACTGAATAACTAAATAAATGTAATTTTTTCACAATTAACAGATTTATCCTTATTCTAAGCAGTTTGAATTAATGTTTTTATATTAGTATAATATTAAATATTATAAAAATTTATTAGAATATTTTTTAAATGGAGAGTCATACCTGTTTTTTTTTTTTTTTTTTGTCATTGTTGCCTGTTTCATTTACGTATGACTGTCAAATATGCGTCGCATTAAGTTTGTGAAAAAGTGATGTGACATGACATACAGCCAAGTATGGTGACCCATACTCAGAATTTGTGCTCTGCATTTAACCCATCCAAAGTGCACACACACAGCACACAAAACACAAAACAAATCAAGTCATCTTTATTTATATAGCACTTTAAACAAAAAAGATTGCGTCAAAGCAACTGAACAACATTAATTAGGAAAACAGTGTGTCAATAATTAATACAAAATGACAGTTTTCATCATTGAATTCAGTGATGTCATCATTGCAGCTCAGTTCAGTTTAAATGGTATCTGTGCAATAATTTGCAATCAAGTCAACGACGATATCCCTGTAAATGAAGTGTCCCCAAACTAAGCAAGCCAGAGGCGACAGCGGCAAGGAACCAAAACTCCATCAGTGAGAGAATGGAGAAAAAACCTTGGGAGAAACCAGGCTCAGTCGGGGGGCCAGTTCTCCTCTGAAAACGAAACCAGCAGTTCAATTCCAGTCTGCAGCAAAGTCAGGTTGTGCAGAAGAATCATCTGTTTTCTCGTGGGTATCCCGGTGGTCATCTGAGACAAGGGCTCTTACAGGGGATCTGTCTCTGGGGCTCTACCGGGTCTCCGCTGTCTTTCAGGGCTGTAGAGGTCCTTTCTAGGTGCTGATCCACCATCTGGGCTGGATACATACTGGATACGGGTGACTGCAGTGACCATCTGACTTGGATACAGACTGGATCTGGTGGCCACGGTGACCTCGGAATAAGAGAGAAAACACCCAATATGAGTGTAGATGCCAGCGTAGACACACACCCGGAGCAGTGGGCAGCTATTTATGCTGCGGCGCCTGGGAGCAGTTGGGGGTTCGGTGCCTTGCTCAAGGACACCTCAGTCGTCGTATTGCCGGCCCAAGAGTCGAACCCACAGCCTTAGGGTTAGGAGTCAAACTCTCTTACTATTAGGCAACAGCTTACCCACACGTCACTTTCACAACGTCACGTCACTTATATATGACTAACATATTATACAGTATGCATCATATTAAGTTTATTTCTTTTTGTTGAAACTGTGCAAACCAAATGTATGGAAATTGTATATGCAATTCAAATTCATAAATCTTAAATTTAGGCCAAAATATTTTGTTATGATGACTGTATGTTTGTGTTTTTGGGAGGTGAGCTGTAAAGTTGGTTGACGTAGGTCAGATAGACAGTAGTGTGAGTAAACCTCGGGGATTCCCGTTGCAGCACTCGTCTTTCTCTCATCGATCTCTCCCGTGTCGTAGTAATCAGTGCAGTTTGCTCCGGTTACTCCACAGTGAGCCACGCGTTTGATTGGATCATGCATCATTGTCTCCTCAGTGATATTCTCTTCCTCCTCAGACTCATCTATCAATATAACCTGCTCGGCTAATGCAGAGGAATGGATTCCCTCTCTTTCCCGTCCCTCTTTTCTCGCTCTCACTCCTTTAATTTCATTGTGTTCCATCACACGCTGTTTGCACTGATGGACTTGACTTGTGAAAAACACTACACATTGCAGGTTAGGGAATTATGATACATTGATCAGCCATCGTTATGCATTAAAATATCATCTGGGTCAATGAAATGCAGTGTTTCATTCAGAAGGGCCAATGTGGTTCCCAAGCTATCAGATTCACAGCGGCTGTTTTGAGAATGGCATAGTAGTGTACTGTGTACTGTATTCACTTTATTGTGCAATGTGGAAGTAAGCTATTTTTGGTGAATGCACAAGACTTCTGTTTCATTAGCTGCTACTGAACAAGAAGAATAATAAAATGCAACGATAAAACTCTTTGCACTACAAACCAGTGTGCTTAAGATTACGACAGTGAATTAAAATAAAATGATAACAAATACTGCTAACTAGAAGTGAATGACACTGGAAGCCTCACACATTCAAGTTACAAATGGCCAAACCTTCTCTTACGTCAAAAATAAGGTGGATAAAGTGCATATTGTAAGGGAAACAGGTCAATTTAGCTCAAAGGGAATCATTTAAGATTTTAAAGGGAATTTGAACAGAATCACTGTTTCACGGCTGATCACTGAAACGGCCAGCGATTCAACTGAACGAGCCGTTTAACACTCAAATCTGCGCTGGATATTAATATCCAAAGTATAGTGAAAACACTATTAATTAGCACAGTAAACAAGATCACAGCAGTTTAAGACATTAACTTGTGAGCACAAAACACAAGATACTTCTCTTTTCAATATAAATAAGGCTTTATTAGATAAATCTAGACATATAAAACTAATCTAACACATAAGCACACACACTCACACATTCACTGCAAGTTGCAGGAGGATAGAACGTTAGGAAAGAGTGAGTTAAAGAGAATGAAAATGTGAAATCCCAAGTTTACAGCAATACGTGAAATTGCATAGACATGAACAACCATTTAATCACTTAATTAACCCTCGCACTGAGTTCCTCAATGAGGTTAAAATTATATTAGATAACACCAGTACAGATGTGAGTCTGGAGGTTACTTGCGTTGCCTGTTTAACGGGGTTCCCTTTGTTGTCGCTGAAAAGGGGGTTTCCCGAAGTTGCTGGATTGGCTGGAAGTTCAGTAGTCGTTTTAAGAGAACTTGGGAAGCCCGTGGTTGTTGGGCGTTGGCTGAAGATGCAGAGTTGTGGGCTGGTTGAAGTTTCAGACGGGCACGCGAGGTCAGACTCGGAGACACGGCGTTACAAAAACTTAACTCAGAACAAGAAACTCTCAAACGGAAAAGAAAAGAGTAAAGTTTGACGAGACTAGGTGGTGTTTCTTCTTGCATCGTGGCTAAGTAGCAGCAGGCGTGCAGGCCGAAGCACGCTGGAACGGCGCTCGAAGAACGCTAAAAGTGATGACAAAGCATGACTAAAAGCTTAAACTACAAGCAAAGCTAAAAGCTAAAAGAAACTAAAAGCATGACTAAAAGCTTAAAAAAAAATACAAGCAAAGCTAAAAGCCGGCATGACTGATAGCAAAAGCTTGACAAAAGCTAAAAGCAAAAGCTAAAAGAATGACTAAAGCTTAAACTACAAGCAAAGCTAAAAGCAAAATTTTATGGTACGTCCTGAGTATTTTAAACTGGCCTTTTGGCCACACCTCAAATGTTGTCTTGACCAATTAGATATTGTCTTTTCTCGTGGTGTTGCGATGTTTGTCCCACCCATTCATAAATCATATGTTATCTTATCAAGCTCGTGGTCCGAATTTTTCCCCGCTCTTGCAGGTATAATTTGGACATGATTCCTATAACAAGGATATGATACATTTGACAAATAACTGATGGTCAGAAACGTTTCAAGCAAGAATATTCGAACACACACATACTAAACATGAATATAATCCCTTAAGCTATTCAAGAGTTTATTTAAAAAGACATACACAATAAATGATTAGAAACATTAAAATCAAATGTGGGGGTTACATGTATGATATGGAGTTGAGCAAGGGACTGATATATCCATTTAGAAGTCTTTTTTGAGTTCATTTTTGGTGCATATATGCATTGGAAGGCATTCTCTCCCTGTGCCATTCTTGGGAGTAAGGGATTGTCCTGTGGAGACCAGAGGGGTTAACAGGTCCTCCTTAGGAATTCAGTCTGGTTTTGCTAGGTGGGGGGAAGTCAATCCAACGATCTTGTTTAATCTCATGGCTTTACATGTGAGGTTGAGACTGTCCATTTCTTCGATTACTTGCCCCAAATTAGACAATCTCTTCTTCGAATTGAAATTGTCAATAATTGTTCCAATGGTGTTAATGTTGAAAGCTGTTCTCTGAAACAGAGTTGGTTGGTTATCAGATTGTGGTGCTGGGAGGATTGAACAACATCTGCCTTTCTGTGGAATTCGGCTCATGTTTCAACCAGGCTCCCGATCGAATCTTTAATTTGTCTGGTTCACTCTAACCATATGAAGAACATGTCTGTGTCGCGTTTCATCCCATACTCAAAAAAAAGATATAATTTACTTTTGCATGAAGAAAATTAAGCCAGAGCACCCTTACAATTCTAATTACTGTTATGCATAAAAAAACACATTATCTGATTTGAATGAATATCATTGTTTTACAGTACTGAGAATCTAATGAGAATCATCTGAGAATAATGCAGTTACAGAAAAACTAATTTAAAATAAGTTTCTACATGCATTACAATAATGAAAGTTTGGGGAAATGGGCCTAATTGTCATTTTAAAAAAGTAATGTCACATTTCAAAATCATATTCTGTCCTAAAATAGGCTTCATTCTCTTTTATGCATAGTATTCATCATTCTAATTTTGTTCTTTTGTTTTTGAGGTGAATGTGACGTGATCATGTTTTAAGAGATTCACTCATGTGAAACTGCAAGAAATACACTGTGATAAGACTTTTAAAACAGTATTTTGCTACATTTGTTCTTACATGACTTTGATGCATGATGCATTATGATTTCAAATTTGTTTTTTATTTTGCCAGTTTTATTCCAATTTTCATAAAATCGTGTGCTGAAAAGAAAAATCATGTGCTGCAGCTGAATTCTCCTGAATCCATTGGGTACATTTGAATACATTTTTGGTCTAAAATAAGGTCTGTTTTTAACACAAGCACAATATATTTTCACATCTTATTGTACAACATAAAATACATCAGCAGTACAATTAGCTAAATGGGACTACAGAGGTTGTGGGTGACATTAAACATCATTATGATAAAAACAGGTAACCTCATCTACTTACAGCCTCATTGTTTTCACAGTTGTGCTTTTGCAAACTACTTGAACTTAAACTTTCCAATATCAGCATTCAGATATCATCCAGGTATTCCATAATGGGCATATTGTGCATAATAAACATGCTGTGTGCTGCAAAAATAGTAAGAGTAGGATGATAGCATGCTATCCTGAGACTCCTGATAGACATTTATAGCTGTGCTTATCATCAGATTTCCTGGAGCAGAGAGCAGCACCTTGTCCCTCATTGTGTTTTCTGTGTCTCACTCTCTGTCTCTCTCTCAGTCCCTCAGTCACTCTCTCTCTCTTTCCCTCTCTCTCCCTCTCCCTCTGATCTCCTGGGTCGCTCTGTAAAAACAGAGGGCTGGAAAATGTCAAAGTTAAAAATGGAAGAGGGCGTGTAGCCACATAAAAGGCGTGTGTGCTTTCTCACCAGTGTGTACTCAAGCACCGATACTGAATGAGACAGGACCGGTCAGAATGTGATTAAAGACGTGATAAAGGTTGCATTTTTTTTTATTTTTTTTTATTTAGGTCCATTCTGGTTGGGTGGATCTTGTGCCTGGGTCATATATTATACCCCAAAATTAAAATAAATAAATAAAAAGACTGAATGATTATCAAATTTTTTATTAATTCTTTGTAATATTATTTGTGACATTGTGACATAATTTTCTTGGTAATTACCATGATGTAGAGAATCATTTCATCTTTTTATTGTGAATAAACTACATGGGCATACTTATCATGCTATTTTCTGGAAACACTGAAGATTCTCTTAATGGTGTTTTATTAACAAAGTTAATAAACCCAGTTAACTCTGGGTTCAGGCCAAAATTTCAAGCTCGGAGCCCTCCCCTCAGACAACACGTCAAATACGCATAACCTTTACTCTGTTTATTATGTGTAAGTGTGAACTTGTGAACCGTATTTTAGGAATTCTGTACACTTATTTAATTTCGCTCATGAATTCTGCATAAAAAGGACACAAGCACCAGATCATGAGACTGTTATAATGCTTTCACCCCTCTGTATCTTGTTTTACATTCATTTACGTTAAAGTTTGTAAAATTGATCGGAATTGAATTGACCTTTTAAAGCTGTCTACCATGTTAGTTGTTTTATGCATCTTTTATCCTGTAAATTATTAATACAAGAGAGGAACTGTCAGTTGGTCATCAGTAAACTTAAGATTAACTGTTTTTTTACATTTTTTAAATAAATGTGACTGGGTTGCCTTTTTAAAACCTGCCAATGCTCAGATATTTTGGATAGTTGCAGTGCAGATGCTGAGTTGGTTTTTAGTTATTTAGGCATTAATATGGGGTTGCTAGGGTGTACCGGCTGTTGCTAGGTTGTTGTTGCAAATATTGCTAATGAGCAGCACTGCAAAACCTGTATTTTTTATAGTGATCTTTGCATTTAAAGCTGCACAGCAGTTGAGACAGACAGATACACCCACGCAGTGACAAATCAGTGTCAGGAAAACTGCCTGTCCTATTTGTACATTTATCTCTGGCCTGCATCCTCTCTGTCATCCCTGCGCTCGCCCTTGATCCATGTACGTGATCTGGCCCGGCAAACACACAAAGACTGTAAATAAATCTCAATGCGGAGCGTTTCCATCTGAGGATGGCGTCTGCATACACAGAGGATCAATCACACACAGCACAGCATACACACTCTGGAGCAGACAGCTATTGTTTTAAGTAAAACCACAGATTTGTTGCTGTCATGGCCTTATCTACAGACCACAATAACCTCATAAACATCCCTCACTGAATATACATACATTCTCCTCATGCCTTTTCATTTCAGAAACTGAAGTGAATCACAAATCTCATCAGTATCCAAGATATTGGTTTGATCGGAAAGGTCAGATGCGTTTTTACACAAAACTAATATTCTGAGTGGCAAGCCAACAATCCATCATTAAAGAGACAGTTCACCCAGAGAAGTAATTTCTGCCATCATTCACTCAACCTCATGTCATTTCAAACCTGTTTAACTTTCTTTCGTAGAGCACAAAGGTGAAATTCTGAATAATGTATGAGATAGAGCAGGACGATCAATGACAGCACAAAGTAAAAAAGAGCTGCTGACCTCCAAAAAAGGACAAGAAAGCACTATAACAGGAGTTCATATGACTAGACCGTTTAGAAACAGACTAAAATAAAGTGCACAAATATGGAATTTTTATTTCATTTTGAATCAAGAATATATTGAACCAATTTCACTTGAAAAAAAATTATATTGAATGCGATGAATGCGTGATATGAAGTCAATGCTATTATGAATGATTCTTCACTTTTTTACTTTTGAAACTTTGATATATATATATATATATATATATATATATATATATATATATATATATATATATATATATATATATTTTTTTTTTTTGTAGCATTTCAGTGAAACTTTCATATAATATATATTCACAACATATAAAACAAAACATGAAAACATCCTTATTTACTTTTTTTCATTTTATTTTGATGATTAGAGTTTAAAGCTTGTAAAATGATCTGCCAGTGGGGTACTAGTAAAATACTCTTGTTTAAAGAATATTTTACTTACCCCACTGGCAGATAATTGTACTTGTTTTAAGCAAAATGCACTTAATTTAGTTTTTTTAAAACAAGACTAAATATCGTTAGTCATTTGGCTTATCTAGTGAAAGTATCTTGATTTAAGAATTGTAAGATATTTTGATTAGAAACCAGACAAAAATACTTAGTAAGATAAGCCATTTTTTGCAGTGAGCTGATGAAAGTCAAAAATCCAGCATCTCAAAATATTAGAATAATTACATTAAAGTTTCATTAAATGACCATCCCTACAGTATAATTTCTGGGTATATGTTGTTCTTTGAAACCAAAATAATGGGGAAGACTGCTGACTTGACAATGGTCCAGAATATTGGTCAACCGATATTTCGCCAAGGCCAATATATCGGCCGATATTTGGCATTTTCAAATATTGGCATCAGACAAAAATTTTTTCTGTTTGGCCAATGCATTCAGATACCAGGACATTTATTTTTAAGATGCTGATAACGGCAGCGCCTGCGCACACAGCTCACATTATCCCTCTTGTTCGCCGTCGTTAACAGTTCTGTCTAATACGGATTAAAGAAGTCTGTCTAATAATCAGATAGAACTGTTAAACAAAGGGATTAAAATTGCATAAAAAGTACTATAACGATTGCTTTTATATATGATTAGTAACAGAAAGGCAAACATTATAATACTTTCTTATTTACCATCATTCAGCATAACGCATTTATATAATTTTGGCAACAAATCTTTGAAAAGGGCTAATGATCTTAAATTTTCGACGAACCTTAAATTCGTTGATTCCATTCAAATTTTGACGTTGCACTTTATGCATTTGCTCATGTTCACTGCATGACTTTCGTTGCAATTGAAATGCTTAACAACATCCATTCGTGATTTCACTGTTACATGCTATATTTAAAAATTTGGGTTTCCTGATATTCAAAAGTTGAAAAAATGCAACCTGTGTGTGTTTGTGTGTGTGGTGTGTGGCGGTGTGTGTGTGTGGGGTGGTGTGTAACTATGATATTCCCATATAGATATTTATTGGATGCTGTCAAAGATTGTCACTCGATTAATCACATTCCAAATGTTTGTTTACATAATATACCATGTGTATACTTTTGTAATTTATTATGTATATATAATACCTATATGTATATATATAATAGAATATGTTTATATTAGATTGTTTTTAAGTATTTCAAATGAATATAAAAACATAAATTATGATAACATTAAAATATTTTCTTAAAATAATAAAATTTATGTGTGGGTATTTATATATACAAAATATATACCCTGTTAAAAACATATATACTGTTTTTTTTATTTGGATGTATTATCGTGATTAATCTATTTGACAGCCCTTATATATATATTATATTATAATATATATTTAGTTTTGATTTTTTTTAAGTTTTCATAAATATGAAAAACATTAGTTTCATTCAATATATATACTGTTTTTATAATATAGGCTTTTTATATTACTATTTAAATATATTAGTTTTCATATTTATATTAATATAATTGATAGATATAGATCATCATATATAGTAATCTAGGAATTATTATAGATCATTAGATCCATAAGCTATTTCATAATATATTTTGAAATATTTTATTTAATACCATATGAGGGTCAGTAATTTTTTCATTTTTGGGTCAACCAGCATTTAATGAGAGAGGCTGGTGCATGAAATATTTTCCAGAAAAGCTAGCACTCCTTGTTATGTTTTTTTGAAGAACTTAAAATTGTTAGCTTGGTAACTAAACATTTACCTTTTTCATCAGAAGAACAATTAATACTGAGGTTAAGTGCTTTGATTAACCTGTGGGACCTTGCCTTTGTAGTCTGTCATTACTAAAAGTGGTTAAAGCTTTTCTGTGTGTATGTGTCGTTTTGTTTTTTTGCAATATTCACTTAAGTGGGATTTTCCTGTTAAAACTGGATCCTTGATTGAATTGGTGGTAAGAGTGCAGTATTGCCAAGCTGCACCTGCCCTCGTTCTTTAATATGGTCCATGGTCACTAACTAAAGCGGTCGGGAGCTTTGCAGATCCTGCACTTCTGAGCATTATTGAAACTTTTTACTATCTTTTCATCAAATTTAAAACTGTCAGGAGAGCCAGCCTGAGAACTCTGCAGTGCATCAGCATTATTCTTCAGATTATGGACATGGTGACTCCCTCCCATGTGCCGGTGTAAATTTAGATGCCCTGTTCTACACAGCATCCACAGAGCTTTTGGTATCTCATCTGTGCAAAGTTAGTCTCAGCTGGCAGACACCCACAGACCCGTTCACAAACTGCTCCTCACTGACGTGTACTGCACACAAACTAGCAAAATCACAAGCTTGCACAGATTTACCCCTCACTCCTCACGCAGAGCAAACGCTTTAAGCAACATGAGGTTTTTAAAAAAATCCAAGGAATTAAATTGTATTTAATGTTAGCTGGGTCCATATTACACTCTCTGTAAAGAATTTACTTTTACACCTCATCCTTCATCCCGGCTCGGGTGCTGTCATTTGACCTGAAATTTTTTTTTTTATTTTTTCACTGTTTTTGTTTTTTTTTAATTGAGGTGTTCATCTGAGTGTGTACAAGACTTTTGAGAGTTTGTGATCAACTTGAATTTGGGAACACACACACCACCACAAAAATGAGTGGATACGAGGAGATTTATGTGGCTGTAATTAAAAAAATGTAATGCAATCCTTCCAAGGCTTCGGCTTGCGGGTCATTTTGACCCGACCATAGAATGAGAATGGAATGTGGAATTTTTATTTTATTTTTTTATTTTTTTTGCCACACTTGAACAGGAATGGATCACACACACAAAAAACCAACTGTGCATGTGGATTCGTATTACTTTTGTGCGGAGATAAAAAAAAAAAAAAAAGGGTAACAAATCCTTTATCCCTTGTGGACAATTTATACCCCCCTATAGGATAACAGAATGTCAAAAAATAATTTAGTTTTATTAGATATTTTTATATTTGATATGAAATCTGACACATAGACAAAACTTTATATCCAAACAAAAGAGAGACTACAGAATATTCCTAAGGCACAAAACACTCACATAACACTCCCCCCCCACCCCCCCACACCCACACAACATTCACACAAACACATAGAAACACATTAAACTAATGCGCATGATTAATTTAATTAATTATTGCATAATGTAGAAAAGCAAACACTTATTTAAAAAATGGTCAATATAAATAAATAACCACTAGAACATGGCTTGCAGAGAAGTACTGTTATGGCCATTTCCACTCCCTAATATATTATATTTATTAATTATATTTACCACTTGCGAATGGCAGTAATAAAAGTTCAACTTTACTCTGCATCTCACTACCCCGACAGCACGAGGACATCTGTAAGATGTCTGCTAAAGATCTGGGAAAAGCTCGGATGCTGGCCCGTATAATCTGATAAATGCTCTCAGTAGCAGTTTGACGTGCATTCTAATACGTGTCTATTGTGAGCATCTGGCGGGAAACATCTCATAGATGTATGAACAAGCACTCTTAAAAATACATCTTGCATTTGTACATGCAGACATCAAATAGACCTCTCTGAGATGTACATGTGGGGTGGACGGTTAGGGTGATTGTGCTTTACTGTCAGTGCTGGTGCCTGCCCTTCTGTAGAACCTTAATGGCCCTGGTGATGGTGTCCTCAAATGTGAGTCTGGGAGCCCTACAATGTTTTTCTCAAGTCAGAAAAGTCTAACAGTGTTAGAAGAACGTTGTCTGTGGTATATTTTCACTGCAAAACAATAAGAAATGCCACAAATATCATAGCAAATTTTGAGAAAAGCCGCAAAATCAGTAATTTTTGGCCGCAAAAATCAGAAAAAAGTTCTGCGAAATCCTGGAGGGACTGAACAAGTAACACATTGAAATAAACATAATGAAGTAGAAAAACTGAAATAGTATTTCCTGGTAAAACATACTCCAATATTTTATTTACAACTTTAAAACAAGTGTATAAATGTGCTTATGAGAAAGAGTGAGTTGATTTACTAAAGTTTGCCAGGCTGTGAACATTTAAAAAATTTTTTTTTTTTTTTTTTTAGATATTTTTAATTTATTAAAGATAATTACTAAAAAAAAAACATTGTCTTGTAAAACTACTCCAACAATTGTTGTTTACAACTTTTGGTGGTCACTTATGTTTGTTTCTAACCTTGTTTTAAGTAGATGATTCTCGGCCAGGTAAGATTAAGATGCAATAAGAACAATTCTGAAAGTCAAATGCACCACCATGACATCAGCTGAAAGGGTTGGTGCTTACCTATAATATGAATTAACTAGTGATAGATAGACATTTTTCTAAAATGCAAGAATTATATATATCTCTGGTTTTAGCCCATTAGCTTTGACCTTTTCTGTACTCTTTCCTCTCTCTTGTTTACCTTTCACATGAACTCAAGCATGTCCTCTGAGCTAATAACGTCCAGTTCTTTCTTCATTTACGGACAGCGTCGTAGATTCGAGTGCTCTCCACTTTCGTAGTGGTGTCATGATGCTTTCAGAGTATAATGCTGCACTGCTGCTCCCCCCCAAAAAAAAAAAAACACCACCCCCCCCCCCCCCCACCCCACCCCCCCCCCCCCGAGAAAGGAGGGAGAACACACCACACCAAACAAACAAAAAAAAAAAAAAAAAAAAAGAAAAAAAAAAAAAGAAAAAGAACGATTCTTCACTTTTTTACTTGGTGAAACTTTGATATATATATATTATATATATATATTAAATATCTATAATATATATATATATATATTTTTTTTTTTTTATACCTCAAAATATAAATTAGAGCATTATACATTATATCATAAAACTCATCAAATCATAAAAAAAACCTCTAAAAATAATTATTTACTTTTTTTTATTTTATTTTGATGATTAGAGTTTAAAGCTTGTAAAATAATCTGCCAGTGGGGTACAAGTAAAAACTCTTGTTTAAAGAATATTTTACTTACCCCACTGGCAGATAATTGTACTTGTTTTAAGCAAAATGCACTTAATTTAGTTTTTTAAAACAAGACTAAATATCGTTAGTCATTTGGCTTATCTAGTAAAAGTATCTTGATTTAAGAATTGTAAGATATTTTGATTAGAAACCAGACAAAAATACTTAGTAAGATAAGCCATTTTTTGCAGTCAGATGAAAAAAAAAAAAAAACCATCACAAAAAAATATAATAATAAAATAAATAAAATCATCAAAAAACCACCACCACAACATAATAACTTCTTATAATATGTTCTTTCAAACAAACAACAATAATGGGGAAGACTGCTGACTTGGCAATGGTCCAGAATATTGGTCAACCGATATTTCGCCAAGGCCGATATATCGGCCGATATTTGGCATTTTCAAATATGGGCATCAGACAATAAGTTTTTCTGTTTGGCCAATGCATTCGAGGCAGGACATTTATTTTTAAGATGCTGATAACGGCAGCGCCTGCGCACACAGCTCACATTATCCCTCTTGTTCGCCGTCGTTAACAGTTCTGTCTAATACGGATTAAAGAAGTCTGTCTAATAATCAGATAGAACTGTTAAACAAAGGGATTAAAATGCATAAAAAGTACTATAACGATTGCTTTTATATATGATTAGTAATAGAAAGGCAAACATTATAATACTTTCTTATTTACCGTCAGCATTCAGCAAATACGCATTTATATAATTTAAACAAATCTTTGAAGGGCTAATGATCTCAAATTTCACAACCTTGCAAACTTAGTTGAATCCAGTTGTGAGATCTTGTGAAGTGTGCATGTGCATTCTGCATGATCTCATGTTCTCTGCATGACTTTCGGTGCAAATTGAATGCTTAAAACATTAAATTTTTTAAATACACCCAAATTTTTGAGATTCACCTTGCTTTTTCATGATATTCAAATTTTTGAGATGCACCTGTGTGTGTGTGTGTGTGTGTGTGTGTGTGTGTGTGTGTGTGTGTATATATATATATCTATATATTATATATATATTAGGGCTGTCAAATGATTAATCACGATTAATCACATCCAAAATAAAAAGTTTGTTTACATAATATATGTGTGTATACTTTGTATATTTATTATGTATATATAAATACACACACATGCATGTATATATTTAAGAAGAATATGTTATGTTTATATATTAATATATTTATATATAATATAAAAATATAAGAAATATTAAATATATAAATGTATATACATGTAAATATTTTCTAAATATATAATTTATGTGTGTGTATTTAATATACCTAATAAATATACCCTGTACACATACATATTTATGTAAACAAAACTTTTATTTTGGATGTGATTAATCGTGATTAATCATTTGACAGCCCTAATATATATATATTATATTATATATACATATATAACAAAAATAAATTTTTCAAAAATATAAAAAAAATATAAAAACAAATATCAAATAAATACTGTTTTATACTGTTTTTTATATTATATGATTTTATATTACTAATTAAATATATTTAGTTTCATATTTATATTAGTAGATATATTAGATATAATATAGATCATAATATAGTAATATAGTAATAATAATATAGATCATTAGATCATAATATTATAATATATATTTTTAAATATTTATTTAATATCATATGAGGGTCAGTAATTTTCATTTTTGGGTCAACCAGCATTTAATGAGAGAGGCTGCTGCATGAAATATTTCCAGAAAAGCTAGCACTCCTTGTTATGTTTTTGAAGAACTTAAAATTGTAGCTTGGTAACTAAACATTTACCTTTTTCATCAGAAGAAACAATTATACTGAGGTTAAGTGCTTTGATTAACCTGTGGGACCTTGCCTTTGTAGTCTGTCATTACTAAAAGTGGTTAAAGCTTTTCTGTGTGTATGTGTCGTTTGTTTTTGCAATATTCACTTAAGTGGATTTTCCTGTTAAAACTGGATCCTTGATTGAATTGGTGGTAAGAGTGCAGTATTGCCAAGCTGCACCTGCCCTCGTTATCCAATATCACCAACTAAAACTAACCTAAAGCTTTCCAGATCCTTCAATACCCAGCACTTCTGAGCATTATTGAAACTTTTTACTATCTTTTCATCAAATTTAAAACTGTCAGGAGAGCCAGCCTGAGAACTCTGCAGTGCATCAGCATTATTCTTCAGATTATGGACATGGTGTTCCCTCCCATGTGCCGGTGTAAATTTAGATGCCTGTTCTACACAGCATCACAGAGCTTTTGTATCTCATCTGTGCAAAGTTAGTCTCAGCTGGCAGACCCACAGACCCGTCACAAACTGCTCACTGACGTGTACTGCACACAAAACTAGCAAAATCACAAGCTTTACCTCACTCCAGAGCAACTTTAAGCAACATAGGTTTTTATCCAAGGAAATTAAATTGTATTTAATGTTAGCTGGGTCATATTACACTCTGTAAGATTTACTTTTAACCTTCATCCATCCCTCGGGTCATTTTGACCTGAATTTTTGTTTTATTTTTTCATGTTTTTTTTTTTTTTAATTGAGTGTTCATCTGAGTGGTACAAGACTTTGAGAGTTTTGATCCACTTGAATTTGGAACACACACACACACAAAAATGAGTGGATACGAGGATTTATGTGGCTGTAATTAAAAAATGTACAAATCCTTCCATTGCGGGTCATTTTGACCCGACCATAGGAATGAATGGAATGTGGAATTTTATTTTATTTTTTATTTTTTTGTCACACTTGAACATGGATCACACACACAAAAAACTGAGTGGATTCGATGACTTTGTGCGGGTATAAAAAAAAAAAAAAAAAGGGTAACAAATCCTTCCCTTGTGGGACAATTTTACCCCCCTATAGGAATGAACAGAATGTCAAAAATAATTATTTTTATTAGATATTTTATATTTGATATGAAATCTGACACATAGACAAAATTTATATCCAAACAAAGAGAGACTACAGAATATTCCTAAGGCACAAAACACTCACATAACATCCCCCCCCACCCCACCCCACCCACACACATGCACACAAACACATAGAAACACATTATAATGCGCATGATTAATTAATTAATTGCATAATGTAGAAAAGCAAACACTTATTTAAAAAAATAAATAAATAAATAACCAATAGAACATGGCTGCAGAGAAGTACTGTTAGGCCATTTCCACTCCCTAATATATTTATATTTATTAAATTATATTTACACATTGCGAATGGCAGTAATAAAAGTTAACTTTATCTGCATCTCAACTACCCAGACAGCACGAGTACATCTGTAAGATGTCTGCTAAAGATCTGGGAAACATCGGCTGTATAATCTGATAAATGTCTCAGAAGCAGTTTTACGTGCATTCTAATAAATGTCTATTTGACATCTGACAGGAAACATCTTAGAGATGTATGAGCAAGCACTCTTAAAAATACATCTTGCATTTGCAAATGCAGACATCAAATAGACCTCTCTGAGATGTACATGTGTGATTAGGGTGAGTGCTTTACTGTCAGGTGCTGGTGCCACCTTCTATAGAACTTAATGACACTGGTGCTGGTGTCCTCAAATGTGAGTCTGGAGCCCTACAATGTTTCTCGAAGTCAGAAAAGTCATAACAGTGTTGGAAGAATGTTGTCTGTGGTATATTTTCACTTCAAAACAATAAGAAATGCCACAAATATCACCGCAAATTTTGAGAAAAGCCGCAAAATCAGTCATTTTAGGCCGCAAAAATCAGAAAAAAGTTCTGCGAATTCCTGGAGGGACTGAACAAGTAACATTGAAATAAACATTATGAAGTAGAAAATATAATAGTATAATAATATATACTATATAAAAATACTATAATAGTATTTCCTGGTAAAACATACTCCAATATTTTATTTAAAACTTTGAAACAAGTGTATAAATGTGCTTATGAGAAAGAGTGAGTTGATTTACTAAAGTTTACCAGGCTGATGACATTTTAAATTTTTTTAGATATTTTATTTATTAAAAGATATTACTAAAAAAAAACATTGTCTTGTAAAACATACTCCAACAATTGTTGTTTACAACTTTGGGTGGTCACTTTATGTATCTAATCTTGTTTTAGTAGATGATTCTCGGCCAGGTAAGATTAAGATGCAATAAGAACAATTCTAAAAGTCAAATGCACCACCATGACATC
This sequence comes from Cyprinus carpio, assembly GCF_018340385.1. Taxonomy (NCBI): domain Eukaryota; kingdom Metazoa; phylum Chordata; class Actinopteri; order Cypriniformes; family Cyprinidae; genus Cyprinus; species Cyprinus carpio. The sequence continues at coordinate 28,245,765 of NC_056609.1, read as the reverse complement.
AGCTGAAAGGGTTGGTGCTTATCTATAATATGAATTAACTAGTGATGGATAGACATTTTTCTAAAATGCAAGAATTATATATCTCTGGTTTTAGCCATTAGCTTTGACCTTTTCTGTACTCTTCCTCTCTCTGTTTCACTTTCACATGAACTCAAGCATGTCTCTGAGCTAATATCTCCAGTTCTTCTTCATTTACGGACAGCGTCGTAGATCGAGTGCTCTCCACTTTCGGAGTGTGTCATGAGTGCTTTCAGAGTATGAATGACTGCAACTGGCTCTCGAACGCATGATGTGTTTTGTATGCTGTGCTCATTGAATCATATAACAGATTTTATGCAGATATAAGTGCTTTTGTTCAGCCTTTAGAAAATGCCCAGAGGGACAGGTGTGTTTGCTCGGAGAAAGTGCTGCGCTTTGTGCAGTTTTGCTGAACCTTTGTTTAAAAAGATTTTTGTATATAAAATGCCAAGCAGACTAGAATAGACAGCACTCTCACAAAATACAACTGTGCTGTGCACCAGGTTTTTAACAGGCTCTGTATACTTGTAGTGATGAAAAGAGACATGCAGACAGTAATGTCCCGAGTTCGAGTCCTGGCTCACGGACCTTTCCTGATCCTTTTCCCGATAAATGTAATTTATTCCTGTGATGAAAAAGCTGAATTTGCTTCTGTGTTCAGTGTATTTGATGCTCACTTTTGTAACAATCACTCAATCATTTATGGTTTACTTTTATCTGTCGTCAGATTATCTGAGATGTCCCTATTATAATGCGTTGCTATGGGTTGCATCTTGCTTCAGATTTGATTGACAGACTTGCATTCTAACAGTGCAAGCTTCATGCTTTCTAACCATATCTCCACTTTTTTACCTTTATGTTGCAATCATTCTGCTTATTGTACATATAAAATACAAGAAATTTACATCAGTAGTCCCATATTCTACCAATATCTTTATACAGTATTTGCAGATTTATACATAGAGAGAGTGTATCATATATATGTATACACACACACATTACTTTTACTCTCTGCACAACTCTGTATACTGTACGTTGTATTGATTTTAATATACAAGTATCGAATCAGGACTTGGTGTCGGCAGATACTCAATATTCAGCGACTCGGATCGGAGGCACAAAAAACCTGATCACTAATGGTATGTTAAAAACAGTAAGTTTTCAAAAGGCAAATTAAAATAAAGAAGTTTTTTTTTTTTTTTTTTTTGGTGTAGTTCTCATGCTATTTCTGTAGAGTGCAGAAAGTGCAAAGTTTGCTCATTTTCTGTATGCATAAAATACATGCATGACCTACCACATTTCCCAATTTGTGCAATGCAAGACATTACAAGACAGTCTGGAGCTTTGTGTCACAAACACAAAACAAGAAAGGGCAATGTGCTTCTTTTGTAGTATGCACTGTGCTTAAAAAGACAAAAACCTTTGCAGCAAAACAGGCTTCATAACTGCACTTCTACAGCTGAGATGAATGCTGTCTCAGCCAGCCGTTCTGTCATGATGTATAAAAATCTGTCATAAACCTGAGTAATCTTTTCATAGAATACTGCACAAACAACTGTAAGTGTCTGTGGCAGACTGTGAAAACAAGTCCGAGTCGATAAGGAAATAAATGCAAGGGGAGAGGCAGCGCTGCTCGTTTTCTCGACAATAAATCAATGAAGAAACAGACGGGATGTTGAGCTCTCTTCTGTACTTCTGTGTGTAAAATTAAATACTACAAACCAGACTGTGTTCAGGTCTTATGGCCACTGACTTTATTAATTTGCCAACAGTATGTAACAGGAAGCTGTGTTTGTGCTTCTTTGTAATGTCATGTTAATGATTAGTTGCCATTTATTAACCATTTCTTCCCAGAGAATGATGGGAATTGTAGTTTTGAAAATGTCCACACCCTCAGGCCATCCGAGATGTAGATGAGTTTGTTTCTTCATCAGATTTGGAGAAATGTCGCATTCCATCACTTGCTCATTAATGGATGCTCTTAATGGATTGATCTGTGCACATTTATCTCCTGATTTAGAAAAGAAAGCACTGGAGAAAACAATATTATTGATAGAAGGCTCGTGTTCTAGCCTGAGGTTTTAATGATGCATTTAATTCTTACAAACACACAGCTTTTCGATTCACAAGACATTAACTGATGGACTGGAGTCGTGTGGATTATTATTATGTTTTTATCAGCTGTTTGGACTCTCATTCTGATGGCACCCATTCACTGCAGAGCATCCATTGGTGAGCAAGTGATGGAATGCTACATTTCTCCAAATCTGATGAAGAAACAAACTCATCTATATCTTGGATGGCCTGAGGATGAGTACATTTTCAGCAGTTAACATTCGATTCAATGCCATAATACTTTAACAGATAAATCGATTTAACTTCACTCTTTTAAATTGCACAGTGAGCTTAAGTTCGAATGCATTGTGAACCTCCTTTCTAATGCACTCTGATCATTTCCATTCGTCCAGCAAATGCCCATGTACTGCTGGAACGCTGTATGACTTCCTCAGTTCAAAAACAGCTTCACTGTATGATCACAACGAGCTGCATAAAAGCCCATCCACTAAAACACTGATTGACTTCAAACACATTAAAACAAAGTGAGCTCTTCCATTCAAGCACAGTACAAAGAACCATTTAAACACAGTTTACAGAAAGGAAATCCTTAATGTTTTATAATCTGTATATACTCATGACTCTTACCGAGATCTCATGAGGCAAGTCAGTCTGAGGGAACTTATAACTTTCGAACTGGGAAATATTTCTACTCACTTAATTATTAAAAAATGATTCAAAAGGATAGACTATGTCAGGCCTATTTTAGTATTATTAATATACTATTACAGTATTTTAGCTTTTTTTGTTGTAATTAAGTTGTAATTTTGTTATATGCCTTGATAACTTTTTTAAACTATATACTTTTAGTAATTTTAGTACTTCTACTCACTTTCTTATTAAAATGTATTCATAAAGGTATTACTATTTTTTAATTATTTAATTATATTTATTATATTTTATATTTTAATTTTAGTTTTTGTAGTTATTTTTTTACATGCTTTTGTCATTTTTTGTAAGCTTTTTTTATATATATTTCTATTTAGCTTTATCTTTTAGTAATTTTAGTACTTCAGTTATATTTTAGTATGAAACAATTATACTTTCAGTGTATTATTTTATATAATATTGAATATCTTAATTGTACTTTAAGTTGTCATATTTTTTTCATAAGCTGTTATTCTATTTAGCTTATTTTTTAGTTTAGTTTTTAGTAATTTTGGTACTTCAATTAAAACTTTAACTTAAAAAAAAAAAAAGTTTTTTTTTAATATTTATAGTTTATTTCATCTTCGTTTCATGAAATTTTAATAGTTCTAGTTTTAGTTAACAAAAAAACAACAACAACAACTAAAAAAGTCTCTTAAAAGATAAATATTTAGCTGAATGAATAAAGGGAAAAATGCTAGAATGCTTGTGTTGTTTTAAGTTTCTGTAGTATTTCATGTAAATTTATATGCAGAGTGTAATTTTTAAACCAGTGAGATGTCAGGGTCACCCTGAAAGAGATATTATTTGTGGGAGATAAATACTTATTTGATTGCAAAAATGCTTTATGCTTGAGAAGATTTTGCCCCCTTCAGTGAAGCACACACTACAAGCTCCAAGCTTGTTGTTCTTTCATGTTTTCTAACTGCGACAAGGAGCCCCAGATCAGAACCAACTCACAGCGTGAGCCGTCAGCGACGCACTAGAAAGACACCATGCAACTGGTTGCAGATGCTGTGATACATTTCAAAATCTGTCTGACCGTCTCTTACAAACAAAGCAACAACCAATGAAACGGCAACAGAGTGAAAGATCTCCAGACGAGGATGAAGCACTGAGCCAAACATATGCAGCCCACGTCTCCCTAAGCCCTCTCTCATCCAGACCTTTGCTCTCTGCTTCTTCATTTTCCTGTTCTGTGTAAATCAATGCAAAAATACCTGCAAGACGATGTTGTCTGTTTATGGTGTCAGCTCTTGCATTACTGTGGATGGGATTCTGTTATGCTCTGTTATGATTCATTCTTTTCTGGTTATTGCAGTCCATTTACAGGCAGTTGTGTATGAAGAGACTGCTGTGAGTTTTGATATCATGGCGTACATATGGCAAGTCACCATATCAACTCTGTTGTACAAAATCAATAAATAATAAATATGCTTCCTTGCTCACTTGCAGGGTATTTTCCAGTCTGTTACCACAGCAATAAATAAATAAAATAGAAATTAATCGAAATGAGTGTAAATCAATATTTTGAGATGGCAAAATAATTTCTGCATAACTGTTTCTAAATGAGTGTTTAATGATATAAATTAAGACAAGACACCCCAGGTGAATAAATTAATTTTAACAAATATAAATAAGCACACTAATGTAGTTGATTGATTACATTAAGCATTGCATTTTTTTATTACAAGCATTCTGAAATTGTATGTTTAAAAATGGAAATAAGTTATAATCTGTTTAATTATAGCTTTTTAAACTAATATGAATACATTTCCAGAAGAGAAATCTGAAAATTGGTTTAAAATTATCAGTTTATTTAGTTGTCATATCAGAGTCAAATGTTTTTTTATTTAGGATTTTTCTCAGAAAATACTGTCAACAACCAGTAAAAAAAATCACAATGTTTTTGGAACAAAATAGCACAAATGGCCCAAAATCTCAAAATTGACCAATGCATGAAAAACCAAATTTTTGCCTTAAGTGTCTTGACTTAAGTTTATATTAAATTTAGTTTTTTGGAGGTGACTGTTGAAATTTTGAGTACTGGTTTTGTATGAGGCAATACTGTATACTAGTTTTGGCATAAATCTAGTTCATATCTATTTGAGGGCACCTTTATGTTAGGGTTTAAAGTTTGTTACTTTTGTTCTTTATGCAACCTGAAACTCTGGTTTTTCTTCAACACCAAAACAAACTGGTGTGCATTACATGTTTGTGTAAGCAATCAGGCACATGATGTGTACCAGGCCGAGTGATGGGCAGATGGTAGTGTAATGTAGTGTAGGGAAAGCGCCAGATACTTCTTACTCAGCTCCTCCTTCCCTTCACACCCTGAACCCGAACCTCCGCAGACCCCCTGCACTCCAGCTGGTGACTAATAATTTCCTCTTCGTCACAGGAAAATAAAAACACTATCCCTCCTCATCATCCCTGTATTTTCTGTATCTGGCCTGCGATCCCTGAAGACAGCAGGACAACTGAAATGGCCTCTGTCCAGGGCAGGAAAATGCCAGATTGGTGAAATTAGGACACTTGCTGTCAACGTGAATAATGATGTTTTTATGTGCTTGCAGGGTTTCTAAGGTGTTAAATAGCTATACTGTGCTGGCATATTGTGAGGCAAAGATTGCTGTGTGCTGCACTGAGTTTGGAAATGAGCTGAAACCATCTGTCGCAGTGAAGCGTTCATATGCTATTAATTTCTTAAGAACACACATGACTTGGTGCATGACATACAAGCACGAAAACTGTAACATGCTGTAGGCCAGGCAACATGACGCTTACCAGATTTTCTGGAGTATAAGTTGCATTTTTTTTTATCATCTGAATCATGCTGTGACTTATATTCCAAATTGATTTACTCAAAAATTAAATTTGGCTGAGTATTTACTCACCCTCAGGCCATCCAAGATGTAGATGAGTTTGTTTCTGCATCATATTTGGAGAAATGTAGCATTGCATCACTTGCTCAGCAATGGATGCTCTGCAGTTCAATTCAATTCAATTCAAGTTTATTTGTATAGCGCTTTTTACGATACAAATCATTACAAAGCAACTTTACAGAAAATTAAGTTTCTACAATATTCTCTGCAGTGAATGGGTGCCGTCAGAATGAGAGTCCAAGCAGCTGATAAAAACATCACAAGTAATTCACACCACTCCAGTCCATCAGTTAATGTCTTGTGAAGCCAAAAAAAATTATTTAATGTGTTTTTTACTACAAACCTTTGGTTTTGGCTTCCTCTTGTGATCTGGTCTGAATCAGGAAAGAAATCGGAATCAAGCAGCGTTTACCCACCCCTAAAACAGTTTTAAACAAGTATGTGGGTGGATTTGGATGTGAGAGACAACAGGGGATGGACTTTTCCACTGGTGGAAGCGTTATTATAGATTCTGGACTCATACTTTGGCCAGAAGCAACAGTGTAATGATGGGTTTGTTTCTTACAAACATGCAGCTTTTGGCTTCACAAGGCATTAATTGATGTACGGGAGTGGTGTGAATTACTTGTGATGTTTTTATCAGCCGTCTCATTCTGATGGCACCCATTCACTCCAGAGCATCCATTGGTGAGCAAGTGATGCAATGCTACATTTCTCCAAATCTGATGAAGAAACAAACCCCGATGGCCTGAGAGTGAGTACATTTCAGCAGATTTTCATTTTTGGGTGAACTACTTTGTGTGACACACATACAGTAGGCCTACTCCACGCCATTAAGATGCTCTGATAATTTTCTGCAGGTATTATAGACCTCCTCTGGTTACTTTACAGAAATAAATGGGCTGTGAATGCTGACTAATGTTGACATTATTCGTTTGCTAATTGTTTATTCTTAATTGTTTCTGAAAAGAGGTATTTATTGTCATGCAGACTTCAAAACAGATGGCATTTCTGGAGTTTATATGCTGGGGTGTATTGTTTTCAGATTGGCACATTGTTTTATACTGAATGTCAAATATAAGATCGTAAAACAATGGTTGCCATTGATCATTTGCACACACTCAAGCAGTGCCGAGTTGTAATTCTCCTCAAAGGCAATCCTGCAGGCCCTGCAGGTTATTTTGGGTGTGTTTGCTTCTCTCTCCCTCTGTCCCTAAAGTCTCCAGAAATCTAGTCTGAAGTGTCTGCTCTGAAACAGCACAGAATCGATGGATCCGGGCTTGATGTAACTGAGATTTTAATGAAAGAGATCTGGGTGGCCCTTGGCAGACGAAACCTCAGTGCCCTCTTAACAAGAGCATCTCAGCAGCAGGCCAGTGGCAAAGTGGGCAGGGTTAATTAATTAGAGATGAATGTCTGAGAGGTTAGATTTGATCCTGTTCTCTTTTGGTCTTATAAAGAGCACTGCTTGATTGTGCCATGTGGTTTTATGCCAGAGCGAATGGGCTGCTTTCATGAGAGCCTGTTGTGCATTCCCTTCAGCCACATGGGCACTCTTCTGCTCGGTGTTATTGCTATTTTTGTTGTGTAGTGAAGTACAGTCTGTGTGCAGTTGTGCTTCCCAGGCAGTGAATGTTGCTTGTGTTTATTTGATATGTTTATGCTCAGTCTGTAGCATTGCTCTTTGTGTGTCGCCTGAGACTGAAGTGTTATCTAACAGTTCAGAATGCAACATGGGCATTTGTGCTACTGTCTGCGACTTTTATTTTGTTTAACAGTGTATATAAATGCATTCCAGGTGAATTCTGTCATTTTGTGGGAAGTCATGAATTTTTCTATCACTCCTCAAAAGATATGTTTAGCACTCTGGGCTTGTCATTTTAAACATTTTTTAAATAAAAGTGTAAACTCTTGTCTTGCTTAGGTTGAATCAGTGTTGTTATAGTTAACTAACTAAAAGCATTAAAAAACATTTTTGTTACTTGAAATGAAATAAACGTTAACTAAATTAAAATATTTGTAAAAAATTCAACATATTGTATTTCAGCTAGTTACCATGGAAACATTTTATTTAGTTTAGCTTGATGTACTAAAATAACTAAAACAAAAAAATGAATAAAAACTATATAGACATATTATAAAAGAAACAACAACAAATATAAAAAAGAATTACTAAAACAATAAAATAGAAAATAGAAAATAGGAAATAGAAAAATAAAAAACGTAATGTAAATGATAAAATAAAAATGATATAATTTAATTTTCAATTATATTTTGCACTAAATGTTGCACAAATTTGTATGGAAAAATGTCAATTTAAATACAGAAATACATTGCCATTTTACATATTGCATTGTCATTTTTCAAATTACATTTCAAAATGAATTTAGCTACCCATATGTTTTGTTCTTTTGCTGCCTTTCTAGTACTGCTGTTTTCTACAAGAAATGCAGATAGAGTTCATTGCACTGTTTCTCTTTCACTTTCACTATAATCAGTTAAAATGACAAAAGTGTAAGTGATTTATCTTTTTCTCCCAGGAATCCTTTAATTATTCAGACGACTCTCTATACTGATGCGTTCCAAAGGATGCAGTCCTCTAGAAAACATCCCCCTTTAACATATAGCTCTCTAAATCAATTCCAGCTAAGCTAGTTTAATCACCAGGATGTGAATGCTGCAGCATTGCTGAAGGTCAGTCGTTATTGGAATAATAAAATTTTGAGAATATCAACTATTTTTTTGCGACCTAGCAGTCGCAGTCAAGTCTAGTTACAGTGCTGGTGAAATTACAATCTTTTCTGTTCTTATTCTTTATATCCTTAAGAATGTTGGGGTAAGATACTTTTAATATTGTACAATATATATGTTACAATCGTGTGTTACTCTATACAAAAAGTAATTGCATTGCTACTTTTTATGGAAAGTAATGCATTATGGTACTTTTGCGTTCAAGTTAGGTGTCACCTAAGCTGGGCTTGCTTATAAGTTTTTAATAACAAAAAACACAAGAGTCATATTTTTGGTAACTGTAAAGGCCCTTTCATACCAAAAGTGAAATTAATAAGCCTATGCTGAAGGAATTTTATTTTATTTTTTGTGCTCTGCCTCTGCGCCTCACTCCCATTTTCTCTCAACACGGTTACAGGAGAGCTGTCAGTGAATGAATGAATAAATTCAACCTTACATTTACAGTTAACTATAATATCCCTAGAATGCAATGCAAGTCTCTTTGAATAAAAGTGTCTGCCAAATACATCAATGTACATGTACAAACAGGCCTTATATTTTATGCGTAATATAACTTCTTTTGACATCATATGACATTTTACGTCAGTGTTATTTAAGCATCATTGACTTACTATAATTAGTAATTTATTAGATTCTATTTTAAAATTTTCTGTTTTCAATTTTAGTTAAATTTTTAGTTGCTTTGTTACTTTTATTAGGTTTAATATATCTAGTTTTGTATTTGTTACTTTTATTTTATTTAGTTTTTGTTATTTTAGTACTGTAATTCAAATAGAATGAAAATGAAAAACATTGCCTTTGCAACTAGCTGAAATAAAATAAGTTAGTTTTATTTTAGTCAACATTTATTTTGTTTCAAGAAACAATTTTTTTAAGGCTTTAAGTTTTAGTTAACAATAATAACACTGAATCAAATGTGCCACAGTAGCACTTGTGTTGTTTCCTCCCTTTGATTTAAATGCTTGTGTTATTCTCATTCATCGATTTTAAATACATGATGCATCTACCAAATGTGACCCTGGAGCACAAAAGCAGTCTTAAGTCGCTGGGGTGTATTTGTAGCAATAGCCAAAAATACATTGTATGGGTCAAAAATATAATTTTTTCTTTTATGCTTTTCTCTTTATTTTTCTATTTGATTAGTAATATGCATTGCTAAAGATAAATTTTTTTGCACCCTCAGATTCCAGATTTTCAAATTGTTTCAACAGTTGTATCTCGTCCAAATATTGTCTGATCCTAACATACCATACATTAATGGAAAGCTTATTTATTCAGCTTTCAGATGATGTGTAATAAAATGGACCCTTACGACTGGTTTTGTGGTCTAGTGTCACAAATAAATAAAAGCACAAAGGTTTTTGACACAAAATGAATGATCTTCATACAGTACTGCAAATAAAGAATACGATGTTCTAACGAACTCTTTTTGTGTTCTTCTCTGCAGGATTTGGGATGACCACCCCTGTGACAGTAGCTGGAAAGGTTTTCTTGATCTTCTACGGTCTGTTGGGTTGTGCGGCCACCATCCTGTTCTTCAACCTTTTTCTGGAGCGCATCATTACCCTGCTGGCTGTGGTGATGAAGGCCGTGCGTCTGCGCCGTCTGCGGACCAGCGGCCTCCTCCCGCCGGGGATCTGCCAGGACTTTGCGGCGAGTACGTTGCCCGGTTGGAAACCCTCGGTGTACCACGTGATGCTCATTCTGGGCTTATCAGCCATCGTGATCTCCTGCTGCGCCTCAGCCATGTACACTCCAGTCGAAGGTTGGGCGTATCTGGACTCGCTGTACTTTTGCTTCGTCACCTTCAGCACCATTGGTTTCGGAGATTTGGTGAGCAGCCAAAACGCTGAGTACGGCTACCAAGGACTTTACCGTTTGGCCAACTTCATCTTCATCTTGACTGGAGTATGTTGCATCTACTCGCTCTTCAACGTCATCTCCATCGTCATCAAGCAGGTCCTCAATTGGATGTTGGGGAAAATGAGCTGCTTGTGCTGCCAGCGCTGCAACAAAGCCAATGCTTTCTTGGGACGCCGCAATGCCATCAGGCCCGGCTCGCGCCTCAGACGCGGACGCTTCGGTCGGACGCCGGACTCGGACGGGCCTTGCGATAGCGACACTGAAGGACGCAGGCTCTCGGGCGAGATGATCTCCATGCGGGACTTGACGGGATCCAATAAAATCTCACTGGCCATCATGCAGAAACAGCTGTCGGAGTCAGCGAACGGATATCCCAGAACGGTGTGCGGAAGCTCGCGGCAGAACGGCTTTTCCGGCGGCGTCGGTGCTTTGGGCATCATGAACAACCGATTAGCAGAAACCAGTGACTCTAGGTAGAGGTAACCTTTGTTAGCATCTCAGAAATGATTGTTTTTAGCAGTAAAACCTCTCCAACTCTCTCTGGACGTCGAGCGGTTTGGGTTTGCGATTTCAATTTTTGAGCTTGTGTAGACCAGCATGGCATGCATGAACTGTTTAGGATATCCTCCACAGGATATGGATCGTGACTTGCTACGAACGCGTGCTAGGAAGTAACAGTGTGCTCAAATCATGTTGGAAAGATCGTATTTATGAGCTGAACGCACATGAGCGTCGAAAGTCACAATTACGAGTGGGAAATTAAAAAAAAGTCCCGAGTTGGGATCTGATCGTGTCATTGAGTCAGATGCAATGAATGCAGACTCTGTATTAATGGTAAATTGCCTCAAATTAATTAAATTATATTTTTTAGTCTAAGCTGCATGCATAAAATACCATAGTACTGTGCAATTACATTAGAATATATAATCATTAAATTTACAGCACTAAAAATTTAATAAAAGCATAAAAAGCTAAAACACACCAGATGCACATTCAGTCATCATTTTAGTAGTAAAAAAAATCATGTTTACTTGAAGCATTTATGTATTATGCATTATTACGAGTTTAAAATATATTCAGATTATATCTTTTCATAAAATGCATTATACAATTAGCAGATTCCTTTCCTTGACACAAATTGTCTTGTGTTTCAATGCATTATAATTTCTAAAGGTGTAATAATGAATGCTACAATTATTCATGAGATCATACAATGCATTATTAAAGTGCATTACAAAGCACTAAAATACTTTTATAAAGCATTATATATAAAGTCTTCAACCAAAATTCCCTGACCTAAACACCTGATGTCATAATTATGACTTCCCAACTTGTATATATGAACTTTCCAGGAGGATTTGAACGCACCTTAAGTGACTTTGCATATTCTAGTAATCAACCGCAACAAACCCTAATTACCCAAATCATATTCTCTAGAATTTGTAGACAATACTGTAAAACATGAACTAACCCTAAACGCTCTGAAGTTAGACTTGACTACTAGTGGCTATTCATAGGAGCTGATCTCAAATAAGTAAAAGTAGCATCCTATTTACTTACAGCACACTTGATTTACAACTATGCATCATCTCCATGTCGCAAACATATTCGTTTTTACTTAGTCTTGAGCTGCATCCCGGTTTGCATACTTATGCTGTGCACTAAAAGTATGTACTTCACTGCTCAATGGAAAGTCCAAACTCAGTATTTGGACATACTACAATGTCTCAAATTATGTACAGTTTGCGTCTTAACATCCAGCTGAATTCATTACCTGCATTATTATGTAACTTTAAGGTTCATGCAATTAACAAAATGTTTCAATCTATCATTCTTTAGTACTTCCTTTCGGCAAAAAGTCAAAAAAGTATTGTTAAAAACTCTCCTCTTCCATAGTGTGACATTACAAAAAAATAATAATAAAATAAATAATATTTTTTTTATGGTTAAAACATCTAAAAATCCCTAACACAGCATAAATTTACTTATCAACACTGCATAACATATCAGAATTCACTGAACTGGCAGATTTTTCAGTAGTTTTAAATATGTGACCATGGAGCACAAAAGCATTCTTAAGTCGTTGGGGTGTATTTGTAGCAGTAGCCAAAAAAAAAAAAAAAAAAAAACATTGTATGAGTCAAAATTATCCATTTTTCTTTTATGACAAAAATCATTAGGATATTAAGTAAAGATCATGTTCCATGAAGATATTTTGTGAATTTCCTACCGTAAATATATAAAAACATAATTTATGATTAGTAATATGCATTGCTAAGAACTTCAAATTCCAGATTTTCAAATAGTTGTATCTCAGCCAAATATTGTCCTAATAAACCATACATCAATGGAAAGCTTATTTATTCAGCTTTCAGATTGTGTATAAATATTCATTTCGAAAAATTTACACTTAAGACATTAATTCTAGACATGAATAAAGTCTTAGTATCTCATGCAATGTTGCTCTCAAGTAAATTTATTATGTTTTAAGCATTATCGGAAAACAAAACTACTAATTCAGTATTAAGGTTTTTGAAATGGCTTATGAGTCATTTTCAATACCACTTTTGATCTAGAACACTAAAGGACGGATACTATGTGAGCTAGTAATGAGCACTAATTAAAGACAAATGTAGAACAAAGCTTATTTCTCTGCAAATGATGACTTTACAGTATGCAGATTAGAGGGTTGGGAGGTTGTGAGTTTATACAGTATAAGTGAGTGCGTTTACTGTACCCCTTCAGATCTGTGTTGCTGACCGTAGGGATCTCATGACAAAGAGATGCCACAGTTTGTAAAATTCAGCTGAGGGTTTTACACCCTCGTAGTAATATGATGAGATGCACCAATGAGCTGAGCAGAGCAACTTCAAAGCCAAACTCTGTTGTTCCCCAAAGAGGAGAGAGGAGGAGCTGAAGAGATGGAGTGAGACAGAGTGAAGGGGAATAAAGTGAAGAAGCCCTGAGAGAGAGAATATGAGCCATCTATCAGTGCAGAACTAGACTTCCAGCGGAGCTCGTGTTCATCTGCCAGACCTCTGCAGACTGAACGTTAGTGCCCTCAACCCCTCCTCTATCATCTTATTAATGCTGTCTATATAAAATCCTCTCAGATGGTGTTTGCTACACCTGCCCTTGCTTGATAGGATGCACAATATCATGCCTGGTGTTCAACAGAGGAAGCTCTGTTCAAATAGAATAGTCTTGAATAACCATTTAGAAAGAAGTTTAGAGGATTATGCATGGCATGCTATATTCAGTGTTTGTGCAGGTATTAAAAAGCCCCCTAAAATCCACAAATGAAGGCCTTTAATCAGAGCAGAAGTCTTAAATTCATAAAGGCATGACATTAAATGTTGGAAAGATATTCTAAATCGATATGAATACAGTAAATCAGGTTGAAATGTAAAATGAAGTCTTGAAGTCTTGAAAAACTGAACAAAATTGAGTTAATGCTTAAAACATGAACAAAAGTGGTATGAAAACTTATTTTATCTTGGAATTAAGTAGATTTGTCTGATCTGTGTTGTTGTTTTAATCATTTAATCATAATTTTGCATAAAACAAGACTTTTAATTTGATATATTTCTGGTTGACCCTGTATATTGTTTGGCACAATGAATGTGTTTACATGCACAATCCTACACTGATGTGCTTAACAAGCAGATGACCTTGAGATTTATAAGATTGGCATGAAATTTACATGAGATTTTGAAATGGATTGGCAACAAAGTGTGAAAAAGACTTGGCACAAATTGAGTCAAGTAAAACAAAATTGTGTTAACATCTTAAGTAAAATGGGAGTAAAGTATAAAAATCAGTTTACAGATGGTTTTCGTTTAAAACAGTAGATCATGCATGTAAATGCACTCATTAACATACTAAGTTTTTTCCCCTATTAAATTGAATTTGCTTTGCATTTGCAACAGCATAACATTCTGCCAGCTTATTTAGTGTGTACATCTGACTGTGCAAAACTGAAACCTAATCATTTCAAAATCTCATGCAAACAAGTCTTTTTTGTGTTGGTGGTTTAATAATTTGGACAAATGCCTTTTTTTTAATATTGCTATTTAGTTCATGTAAACAAACTCATAACAACGCTCATTTGCCACCATAATTTGCATTTTTGAGCTGTTCTATGCTCCCATTGGTAAATGCCACAATGCATCACTGCTCATTTGCATCAAGTTGAACTCTAATAAGTACTTTGTAACTTTGTTGCATTGCAAACAAACTGGCTCATGTTGCCACAATTCACCAGCCTTCATTGAAAATGAATGGCTTCCAGTTGCTTTCTTGCTGCAAAACCCTGCCAATGCAAACTCTCCTTTTCCCCAAATGATAAATCAAACTGCTTTAATAAAACAAGGAATATTGGTTGAAGAATTGTAATAATGAGCTGTCACGCAGCAATTGTGTATGTAGCAGACAGAAACAGATGCTAGTGTGCTGCAAACCCTTAAATCCTGACGTGATAAGAGTAGAAGAGAGAGAAAGACAGGAGAAGAGAGGGAATCCAGTCCTTAGGTGTGATAAGGCATCAGCACAGATGTAGTTTCCATTAGCTCTCTGCTGGTGATCTATACAATCTCTGCTCAGCTCTCTTCTGCACCAGAGAACAACAGCTCGCGTCTGCATTCACAACACAAACACAGCACAAAAACACACACCTACAGTACACTCTCCCTCCCTTAGCACACTCTCTACCTACACTTAGAGGGAATCTACCTGTATGTAACTCGCTGTAAATAGTCAAGCGGAACAATTTCTGATTCTTTTTGCATATTGCAAAGAGAAACTGTGAGGAATGGCCTCAGGTAGCCTCAGGTAGTTCAAACTTCTGATGTAGTTTTTTGCATGCTACTATGGTAAAGCCATACGAGAGGCACATGTATCTCTTATAGGTCTATTTTTATATACGAATATATTAATGTATTATCTGGCAGTTCCTTGGAAAGAACAAATGACTTGATTAAATGTGCTTGAACTGTAATGAAAACTAGGGGTTGGCAGTATGAACAAAATATAACTTATTACAAGTTAGTTGAGGAATGTATCGTGAAATTCAACTCAAAGATGTTTATATATTAAGAGATATATTATGAGATAATGCTCATTTATAATCCAATGAATTAGAAGCTTATGATTATCTGATTGTGTTCTCTGATATAAAATCTGGTTTATACTGGTGACTGGTTTCTAGCTCATCTAACTTGGTTATTAGCTGGTCCAAGACCATCTTGGATCAACGATAAACCAGTTACCAGCTGGACATGCTAGTTTAGGGTGGTCAAACTGGTTTTATGAACATGCACCTTACAGTGCTATTTTAATATTAATTATATACTAGTGTAGTTTTTAGTAAAATTATATTTTATTTTTTATTTAATATTTTATGTGTAATTGTCATTTTTAGCTTAGTTTTTTGCTCATTTTTAGTTTTTATTTACAGCTTGTCATTTAAGTGACAAGAAAAGAACTTCTAATATTTGTTTTTAAAAGATTTGTATTTTATATTTAGATTTTATTTCAGCTTAGGTTCACGTTTTTAATAGTTTGTTTTAATTAGCAATACCAGCTCTGATACAGTCACACTGCCGACCCCTAATGAAGCCCTACGAATTTCACACAAAACTTGTAGAAAACCGCTAGTTACATCATGAACATATCATTGCGCATGAAGAGAGAGTTTGAGATGTAAAGCAGAGCTGTGCTAACAATGCAACAGAAATGCAACTCAAAACGATTCTTGGTGTAAGCTTGTGAAGGAGCGTGTTTCCAAAAGCCTGAAGCTGCATTGAAATATATAAAATAAGCTTATTTAAGACTAAGTTTGTTCTCTTAAAATGCATGCATGGATCAATATCAACTGCCTTATTTCATCCCTCCACCATGTAACTATAATGTAGATCTGACTTACTCTGTACAGTAAATCTTTTGCTTTTTGCAAAATGTATCTCCATTGATTGCAATGGATCTAACTGAACTGAAGTCCTCCATTTTCTCCAGGACTTGGGAGATCTGGGAATTTCACGTTGTATTTATCTATCTGTCTTTTTTGTAGCCCCTGAAATGGACTCAATTAACTCATCCATCATTTTTCACATTTGTGTTTTAAACAGCAATATAAAGCCAAACAAGTCCAAGTATCAGTTGTCACAAGGTTGTTGAATTTTAGTGTGTGAGGAGGAAACCAGGTTTAGATTACGGCTAATTTTGGGTAAATTCATGAAAAAGACAAATTAGAGAATGGTTTATATATAAAGGTGGAACATTAGAAATTTCTATCACTTGTTTTGTGTTTTTGTCACTGGAGTCACAAGCTCATGTTTCAAAAGCAGTACAAAGGCTGAAATAAAGAGAGACAAAGGGTTTCTAGGTCTGTTTTTACTGAACTGTTGCATGGGAGACCAGGGACAGTTATAACTATCTTAAATTAATTTTTAATTCTAACACTCACAATAAAGGTATTTTAATTCAGCCCTTTTTGGGGAGTTTTTTTTTTTCTTTCTCTTTGCAATCTCAAGATAAGATGTCTCTCTAGGTTAACTGAAAGACTGAATATGTATTATTTAATGTGCATTAAATAATCTACTGTACTTGATGGCTATATTACATTATCAAAATCATTGCAGATAATTATAATGATGGCTCTTTTACATTATTTTTGGATGCTGAAAATGGCTTAGAATTCTGTAATGTTTTAAGCAATATGCTTATGTTCAGTCTTTCTCGATGTATTTATTTCACGCCACTTTTACTATTAAAGCATGTTTCTTATACCAGAAGATGGCAGGTACAATAGTAGTTGTGTGTGAAGGAAAATGAAGGAAAAGGCACAAAATGTACAATTACTCCTGGTCTCCCCTCTAGAAACACATGTTCAGACAGTATTAAGCATTGTTTAATGAAAAGATGTGCTTGACGTGCATATCAGATTTTATAACTGTGATGAGTGTGACTCAGACTGTTTAACTGTTGACATGAATTTTCGTCATCATTGTATTTTAAGAAAGATTCCTTATCAGTATGCAAGAAGAGCAGAACAGAATAAGTGTTCGCCTACTCAATCTAACTCTCCTGCACTCTTTCTTTCTTTCTTTCTTTCTTTCTTTCTTTCTTTCTTTCTTTCTTTCTTTCTTTCTTTATTTATTTATTTATTTATTTATTTATTTATTTATTTATTTATTTATGTGAGGTAACCGTTGGATTAGGTTCATGTAATTCAAAAGGGGAAATTTACAATGAAGGTTAAAGTCCACATGAAATTTTATTTTTATAACATGACATTTCTGATTGAAACACAAAAAATAATCTTGATTTTATTTTTTTTTTGGGGGGGAATTTGTTGGATAGTAAAAAAAAAAAAAAAAAAAAAAAAAGTCTCTCTATATGACAGGGAGGAAAATAAGACCATAAGCATTATGACATTTTGATGAACATGGACTAACATTAATTAACGAATTGTTCACAGCAGGGTATTATGTTAACTAAAACTAAAATTAAATAAAAATGGACTGAATTAACAATTAAAATAAAAAACAATTAAATTATATGGACATATAAAAAGCTAATTAAAATGACAAAACAGCAAAATTACTAAAACTTTAAATAAATTAAAACATGAAAACAGAAAATAAAAAAATAAACTAACAAATATAACATATAACTTTATCAAATATTAAAAGCTATAATAATATATCACTACTTAAACCTGGTTCAGGAAAGTAAATATTGTAAATATATCAAAAATATGAATATTTATAAAAAAAAATGTATTTAGATGTTTTTTTAAAAGTAAATTGGATTGATTTTTGATTTCATGTAAATCAAATTACCGTAGCAGTTCAAGAAATGGTTGAGACAATTCTTTCTTTCTTTCTTTCTTTCTTTGGTCAGTAATCTAGACCTGGTTACCTGGTTATCATAAGTCTTCATTTAGGCCCGTCCCATGTTGCCTGCATCGTGGTGTACCATTAATTTAATGTATGCAAATTTCTTCTGGTTGCAAGTTGCACATTTATAACGATGATTGTACTTTTATATTTATTTTAAAAAGATGATATCTAATGAGTCTCGCATATAAGAAATTAAAATCTATTCTAAGAATCTCTGTGTCTTTTTTCCTTTCATACCTGGTGAATAATTGCACATATTGCCATCTGTGGTTCATATTATTGAAGTTGATCCGTGACATTTTTTTAGCTTTTGTGCAAGACAACATAACAGCTGAGCTGCCTAAGTAGACAGCATTTTATACGAATAGTTCACCTAAAGGTGACCATACAGTAAGTCATCTTTTTCCCAGCTGAGATTTCTAAATTGCCAAAAATGTCTTGGCTTTGGATTTGTTTTTATACATGCTGAAGATAATGACTGAAAAGTACTTGTATCAACCAACAAACGACTCTTGAGAAAACACAACACACACATAAAACTACACATAAAATTAAAAAAGCAATTTAGAAATCCTCCACGACGACACATGCTTGTGCAAGTTCTCCAAATATGAAAATTATGTTATGTTATTTTTTTTCTGATGAACTTGTGGTGTAAAGGTACACATATATTTGTACTGAAAATAATCAGGACACATGTTGTAGCCAAAAGGACGCATCTTTAGAGAGAAATGGAACCTTCATACATAATCAGGGAGTGTTTAATTTAGTTTTTAATTGGTTTGTTTAAAAGCATACTTTTAAAGCTTTCTAAAGCTATATTTCTCTTGTAGCCTATACGCCGAAATACAGCTGTCTATCTATCTATCTATCTATCTATCTATCTATCTATCTATCTATCTATCTATCTATCTATCTATCTATCTATCTATCTATCTATCTATCTATCTATCTATCTACTGTATTTGTCTTTTAAACTACTTAAACCTTTAGCTACTTAAAACTTCAAACCTTCTGACTTAGAGTAATTAAATCTACTTCAAACTTTCTGGTCGGGCTTCCTCAAACCAACAGTTATATCTAAATATAAATAGCAATTGAATTGAATCGTTTGTGCTCTGTAACCTTTAATATTTTAGTAATAGGACTGTCTATAGTTCACAGCATTTGAAAATTTGAATTATAATTACATTTATTTAAAGACAGAGCCACGATTTGTTCAGTAAACCACTGTTTGTTTTTCCCCACTGTAGGGAAAAATGCACTGAACTGTCATTTTTGAGTACCGTTACGCCCCATGTTTAACTAAGTTTTGGAAACTGAGCTCATGTTACCTCATGGAGAACACTTTTCTCAAGGTCTATGTCTCGTAACAGTTTAGTGTGCGAAGGCGTGTCAGACAGCATTTGTGTGTGTTCACTAGTGTATGTCTGCTCGACTGAATCTTCCCGGTGATGCTCATTCAAACTGAAGCAGTGTTTTCACTCCAACCTCCCGTCACCACTGAACAAATTGTTTTTTTACACTAGCTGAGGCCGTGATCCTCGTGCACGGAAACAAGCTGTGAAGCAGAACCGCACTGACTAGCCCTGAGCGAATTACAATCAGTCCTACACAACCTGAATAATCACGGCCTGCTAGTCAATAGGTCTTTTGTGGGCTTGCATTAAACAGAGATACATACCATAATAACAGCTGCTTACATCAGACTAACACACATCATCACTGTAATACAATGCAGATCTCTGTGTTGTCACAGAACTGTAATTAGAACTAAGCCAGCAAGAAAAATGCATGGTTGAATGGAATAATTGGCAGGCACCTAGTACGGCTGATTATTGCACACTCAAAAAGCATTAATGAACATTTACTTCCAAAGATGTCTTAAATTGTACATAGTGCCAAATGATCAGAAAAATGAAAACACTTTGCTGCATAATGGGTTCCTATCATTTATGTGATTTTTCCCCCTAGAGGAGACTTATAATGTTAGTCAAGATGTCTTGCACAGAAATAGTCATGATATATTTTTATGACCATTTTCCAGCCTTTATCTGAGCCTCAGAATAAATGAGCCATAAATATTTTAAATTGTTGAAATGGGTCAATTATAATTGGTCTCCTTCCATAAAAGCTTGTTTTGTAATAGCTCCTGTCAAAATCACAGCACCATGTTTTTATTAGTATATTTACATAGATTGTGTGTGTGTGTGTGTGTGTGTGTGTGTGTGTGTGTGTGTGTGTTGTGTGTGTGTGTGTGTGTGTGTGTGTGTGTGTGTGTGTGTGTGTGTGTGTGTATAAAATACAATTATGCCAAAATACAGCAAAAGCAGTAATATTGTGAAATATGTTTTACTATTTAAAATAACTGCTTTATTTTAAAAGGATCAAAGCTGAATTTTCAGCATCATTACTCCAGTCTTCAGTGTCACATGATCCTTCAGAAATCATTCTAATATGCTAATGCTCAAGAAATTAATACTTCTATTTAGCAAGGATGCTTTAAACTGATCAAAAGTGATAATAAAGACATTTATAATGTTATAAAAGATTTCTATTTCAGATAAATGCTGCTCTTCTGAACTTTCTATTCATCAAAGAAACCTGAAAAAATTCTACTCAGCTGTTTTTAACATAATAATAATGCATGTTTTTGAGCAGCAAATCAGAATATTAGAATGATGTGGCTGGAGTAATGACGCCAACAATTTTGCTGTTAATGAATTACATTTCAAAATATATTCAAGTAGAAAACAGTTATTTTTAAGAGTACAAATATTTCAAAATTGTACAGTTTTGCAACGCAGTCTTTTTAGAAGAAATTCATGCTTTTATCCAACAAGGATGCATTAAATTGATCAAAAATGACAATTAAGATATTTATAATGTTATTAAGATTTCTATTTCAAATAAATGCTGTTCTTTTGAACTTTCTATTCATCAAAGAATCCTGAAATAATAATTAAATTTTACAATACTGTATTTTAGTTAACAAGCTGTATTTGTAAGGGAGGATACAATATTACAATATATTTACATATGCTATTATTTATGTTATTATTTACAATATATTTACAGTACAATAAGCTATTCAAAAGACACAGGAAAATGGGATTTTTCATGATGTGGCCCATTTAAAGCAATAGTTCGGCTTCAGAAGACTTGGAATATAGCACGTGAACTACTTTTATGGTTATTTTTAAGGTGTGCAGTGTCTGTTTGCTCTCCGTTTTCATCGTAGGGTCAAGGTCAGCATGAACATTTCCTTTTGTGCTCCATTAAGTCACAACTTAAAGGTGAGTAAAACTTATTTTGGTTCAACTTTGAACTGAGGGATCCAATAGAGAGTCCATCCAAAGAGAGTTTATTAGCTGCAGATGATGCAAATGTCAGCTGTATTACTGCACTGCAACCTGCTGTCATCACTGACCACACAGACTATAGAAAACATGCATTTTGGGACACACACAAACACTCTGCTGGGTATTAACCATCAGAAACTCATGTTGATTGGCTGTTGTCTTTTCTGTTATTCCAGTGCTGGACAATCGACTGTTGAAGCGAGTCAACCAGTTGTTATTGAATAAACATTCAAAACACTATGCAGCACTGAATGCATAATTTAGACGTTGAACATTAAACTGTGATTTACTGTATCTTTGTTCTTAGATAGCAGATGAGCACAGTCATGGTTTGATGCTTCCTCTTCCCTCATTCAGGTGAGAAGGTGGCTGAGGAAACACAATAGTGTTTTTAGCTCTATTATCATGTGAAAGTGGCAGCAGAACTCATACAAATGTTGGAGCAAAATGAGGTTTCATTTGGCAGATGCTTTGTGCTTCGGGGAGGACAGAATAACAAGCATTTACTGACCAATTTTAGACTTAGAAAAAGTAAAAACTGCCTCTATAGAAATATATTTGTGCAGTATAACATCAGCCCAGACCAGAACAATGAAGCTGAAAAATATACTTCCAAGATAATTGGTGTTTGTTAAGGCCAATATGTCTATTACTATTGCTCACGTACAGTTAGTCATTTGAGCAAACCACTTAAACTCATGAAAAGTCCTATAGTGTCCACAGCATTTTACAGAAAACCTTATTATATTCAAAATACTTCATGTGATTGTTTGCTTATTTCAATTTTATTTTATGAGTCTGTACATTTTTTGTGTTTGTATAGCAAGTTATATAAATTATTAAATAATTTATGAATAATAAATAAATTATTATTTAATATTAATAATCAAATGTTTATTTATTTTAAGATAAACATTTGCATTTTTTTTACGTTTGTATAGCAAGTTATATAAATTATGAAATAATATTAATATTTAATATTATTAAGTAGTTTATTTATATTTACTTAAAATCTTACTTAAATCGGTATTCACATCCTTTTTATCAGAGCAGATCAACCGCATTTATATAAAAGATTTTTATTATTATTATTATTAAAGTATAATTTTTTCATGTGTGTGTGAATTTTGATTCTCCCGTGATACCGTCACGCTTATTTATCTCAAAATGTAATTTTGTATGTAATAATGAAGTGACTTGAGTCTTCAGATTTCAGAAGTTGGTAAATTCTACTCACATGTAACATTTTTTGTTAATTTTTAGTGCTTGACAATTTTTTTAAGTGTCATTAAATTCACATGAAATTAAATTTTTCAGCTGCTATTTTGTTTGTCATATTTTTGGCTCTTGCATGCTAATTATAGCAGATTATAATTTTGTTAACAGTAAGAAAAGCAGGTATTTTGGCTTGAAATTTTCCACCTGTCTCAATATACCAGCACATTTAATCATTTAGCTTGAGATAGCATAATACAAATTATTAGCAAGTTAAGACACTCTTTTGAAATTTTACACATATTTACTTGGATATTTCTCCAAAATCGAAAAGGCAGGTGTTCCATAAAATGACTATAGTGCTCACTGAGGATAAGTTTTGTTAAAACTATCTGTTTGCTGTATTGATTCTGCCTTGGTGGCTAGTTAACACACGCTCAGGAGAGGAGAAGTAAAAGAGGTCTAAATATGGAGAAACTTCAGAGTCGTGTTTCCTTTGCAAACGCTGCACACATCGCAGCACAGACCCATCAGCTCGTTCCCATCAGGTATTCCACGTGTCAGCTGCTTTACATGTCAAATAAAACCTCCACATGTGAAGAGAGTTGATCTATTCGACAGGCTAACGGTGAAACCCGACAGATAATATATGTCCCCTAACAACACCCACAGAAGAGCTAACGGGAAAGTCAATTCAGGGAGGAGCAAAAGAGCGCTGCTAAACACTCTGATTGATGAAGCCCTTTCCTCAACAGCTGTTTGCCAAATTACCACAGAACTGGAAGAAGCAGAGAAGGGCAGGAGGCACCTGATCACTGATTAATGCTGAAGAAGCAAGAGAAGATGGAAACCGGGTCCATCATGTCAGGGTTTGACTTTAAAATCCACCTTAAATATCCCATAAAACCACCGTTTTTATATGTTTATGTATTTCTTATTGAAATAAGAACTATTGGTATGACAATTCAAAATCCTGTTTGTTTATTTTACATTTTTTACACGTTACATTGATTTTTTTTCTTCCTTTCATTTTTTACCTTTCCTTTAATATTATGTATTTATTTAAATATTTAAATTTATTTTTTTTATTTGACATAATATTTTATTTATTTATTTATTTATATCCATTTATTTTTCCTTCCTTTAATTTTAACCTTTCCTTTATATATTTATTTATTTGATTAATTATGTATGACTTTTAATTAATTAATTAATTAATTTAAATATGAATAATTTTTTTCCCTTTACTTTTGAATTAGCCTTTGCTTAATTTCATTTATTTGTTTGTATTTAATTTTATATTTAATTATTTAAATTGAATACATACAGTATTTTATTTTATTTTATTTTATTTCATCTTCTATCTATCTATTATTTGCTTAGTTACAGTATAGTCTTTAGCACAGAAAATGTAATTGATTCTTCTCTGGATCATTGTTTCATAACCCAGAATTTAAAAGGCATTAGTTTAGGGTTAAGCAGAGTGGGAAAAGCCTAACCAACCACTGCACTACATCAGAAATGAGCCTGTCGGGGATATTCATGTCAAAAGTACAGTCAGATTATGCTATGCCAGCATTTCTGTTTCGATGGAAGCGTAGCATCTCATGCTGAACTGAAGAGTCTGCTATGAATGCTATCGTACATTGCACAAACAGGCATAATCTGAAGATAAATGAGATTAGTGTGGCTGGTGGAAATGAATTAAATGAAATGTCATGAATGCAAACTCATGATATCAAAGTAATTGCATATTCAGCATGCTTTACTCCACCTATTTTGTGGATTTAACGTCTGTGTCATTTAATGTATATTTGGCATTTTGTTTCCTTTTCACAGCTGAACCTGCCATGATAATGAAACCTCAGCACATAATGGAACATTGAAAGAGCCAATCTGTATGGTAATTCCTTCCACACACACACATACACACTTGTCTTCATGCATTCCTTTTCCCTTCGGACAGCCGGTTTCTCCGCTCACATGTAAAATCTGTTGAGTGGAGTTAATAGTCGCTATTAGACAGCAGCGCTTCTTTAATTCCCTGAGAAGCGGCTGCTATTGAACACTTGTGCATGAACGCCTTCAGTAAGAGCTTCAGCTCAGTGAAATCAGCTATAAATTCATTTTGAATGAAGATGGGTTATTTCTGATGTGTTTTTAATTTAGTACTTTTTTCACATTACATTTGGGTTTAGGTTTGGTTACTTTCAGCACTGGTTTTGATGTTTGCATTTGTTTTATACACTCATTTATATACTCATGGGAACAGATTTGGAGAAATGTAGCATTGCATCACTTGCTCACCAATGGATCCTCTGCAGTGAATGGGTGCCGTCAGAATGAGAGTCCAAACAGCTGATAAAAACATCACAATAATCCACACCACTCCAGTCCATCAGTTAATGTCTTGTGAAGCCAAAAGCTGTGTGTTTGTAAGAAACAAATCCATCATTAATATGTTTTTAACTTTAAACTGTTGCTTCTGAGTCCATGATCCATATTATTGCTTTCTCTATTGAAAAAGTAGTTTAATCTGAATCAGGAGAGAAATCTGCACAGATCAAGCAATGTCTACAAGCTAGATCAGTACAAAACTAAAATATGGAGTGGATTTTCATGCGAGAGACAGGAGAACAGGAACAGGAGATGGACTTGTTCACTGGATGAAGTATATATGGATTATGGACTTGTATTTTAGCCGGAAGCAATGGTTTAAAGTTACAAAATTATCTTAATGATGGATTTTTTTCTTACAAACACAAAACTTTTGGCTTCACAAGACATTAACTGATGGACTGGAGTGCTGTGGATTACTTGTGGATTATTGTGATGTTTTTATCAGCTATTTGGACTCTCATTCTGACGGCACCCATTCACTGCAGAGCATCCATTGCTGAGCAAGTGATGCAATGCTACATTTCTCCAAATCTGATGAAGAAACAAACTCATCTATATCTTGGATGGCCTGAGGGTGAGCACATTTTCAGCAAATTTTCATTTTGGGATGAACTATTCCTTTAAGTCTTCTGAACTTTGATTGCAAGTGCTTTATTGTAAACATGTTTTCTCTCTGTTATTACAAACTAAAGGACATATTGATTTTTTTTTTATTTTTATGAACATTTCTTCAAATATAATTAATTTTTTTCAGCATCTTGGATTTTTCCATTCTTCAGAACCTCAAAGGTTCAACCTCTGACAAATCGACTGACATGACTTTCTATCACTTACCGTAAATTGTACATTCCTCATCTCTGTATTATTCCCCCTGAAGAGAGCACATCATGCCTCACCCGAAAGATTTGCATTTCTTTGATGGATGGCCTGTGTTTCAGCAAAGCGATTTTCTGTGCACACCAGCCTCGGGCGCAGCACATTAGGACGGAGCGCGAGTTGATGAACTGTGTATGAATATGCATGCACAGTCAGGATGCAACAGCAGCTGTGCATAAACAATTTGCCAGGCACTGAAGATAGTAGATATTCCTCTTGATCGCCTGCACTGTGAGAGAGGTGGATTCATGTATGTACGGTGAGAGATAGGAGAAGGACAGTGAGCAACATGTTGTTTTAATGTTGGAATTGTTTTTTCGTTGATTATGAATTTGTTTGCATGAGAAATTCATACAGCAGCTCTATTACAAAGCCACAGGCCTTATGCAGCTAAATCAGCACACAGTATCAGGGTTTTACTCAACAAACAGCCATTAATGATCAAGCACAGCACAATTTCAACCCCATAACAACAGATTTGAAATTCAAATGCTTTTTGTTTAGTTTAATTTAAATAGATAATTGAGACAGTTCTGGTAGCATTAATATTACCATTACCATTAGTATTAACATTAACATTAATAACAACAATGGCATTTCTCTTTTTAAAAGATGCATTTTGAAAGGGGAACCATACTACAAAATGTATACAATCAATATTCTTATTCTTTGCCAATCACCATTTTTCTTCTGTTAAAAACTTGTGTAAAATGATTCATTTTTGATAAATCAAACTATTGGCAAAGTTCCAGAGTCAATAATCAAGTCAAGAATCATTTTGCAACGCAATGGAGTTTGAATGAATAAAAATATAAAAATTAAAAATGTCCAAATTCATTAATTCAAATGAAATATTCAATAATTCATTTTAAAAAACTGAATTGAAAGTTGGTTAAAAAATGACTTTCTTTCTTTCTTTCTTTCTTTCTTTCTTTCTTTCTTTCTTCTGCAGAAAGCAAAACAAAATTTTTGGAAACAACACTGAAGCCTGCTGAGTTCCATTGCATGGACAAAAACAAAACACCGAGACATTTAAATATTCAAAAATATTTATTTTTGGGTGTATTGTCACTTTAAATAATGTCGCTACTGTATGTCCACTATCCTGATAATAACAGTAGTAAGACACGAGGACACACACAGGCTTCAATTGGGAGCGTTTCCCGATGATGACCCGTCCAATTACTCAGTCTAACTGTTGGTCCTGGTTAGTGGGAAAATTCGCTTGATGCGATTGGCTGATGAGCTATTCTGGGTCAGTGGCTGGAGAGATAGCAGGATGTGAAGTGTGTAATGATGGTGTATGATTTTGGGGTCTGTCGGCTGATTGGCGTCCCACTGTCAGCACACATGACAGGCTGGGCTTCCTGTTCACGTGTGCCCTTAACACCCTTAACACCAGTCACACACTGACCACGTTATTTCTGCAGAATAATGACTGGTAGAAAGAAAGTTTACAGATTTACCATCTGTCAGTTTTGCAGGAGTTTGTCTTTGCTGTTACACTGAGTTTTGTTTACATGCATGAGTATATATGGGATATTTTGGTCTTTCTCGGTCCATTTCAGTGTGACTAACTAAATTGATTATAATTGGTGAAAACATTTGCAAACATCTGTCCTCATCAAAACGTGTTTCTGTCGCGAGTCCATTAGACAGGAGCTTTGTTGATCAAATGAGTGAACACATATGAAACACAAAAAACACAGTACAAAACATTTTAAAACATCATAAAGAACATCACAAATAATACAAGCCTAGCATACATAGCAGTGTAATCTAGATAAACTTGTCAAGATGAACTTTGATGTTAGCTTTAGAAAGCCTAGTTTAAAAGGTCAAAATCTGAAGATAGAGATTTGATGCAGTTGCTAGGAAGTTCTGGTGGTTGCTAGGGTGTTGCTATGCAGCTGCTTAGGTGTTCTGTGTGGTTGCTAGGGTGTTGCTATGCTGTTGCTTAAGTGTTCTGGTAGCTGGCCAGATGCTAGGTGTTCTGGGTTGTTGCTAAAATGCTAAAGTGTTACTAGGGAGTCCTGGGACTGTTGTTTGATATGTTTTGTTAGTAACTTGTAGTGAAAATGACTACTTCAACTGCTTTGCAGGTGTGTTGCTATGAAGCTGCTTAGGTGTTCTGGTTACTAGGCAAATGCTACAGTGGTTACTACAGTGTTGTTATGGAGTTGCTATGGTGTCCTGGAATGTTGTTTGGTACTTTTATTTTTAGTAACTTGTAGTGAAGATAACTAAATGCTTTGGTAGGGTCTTACTATGCAGTTGCTATAGTGTTCTGGGTGGTTCCTAGGATGTTGTTATGCAGTTGCTGGGGTGTTCCAGTTCGTTGCTATGTGGTGACTAGGGTGTTCTGGGTAGTTGCTAAGATTCCTAAAATGTTGCATGCAATGTTTTGTTAGTAACTTATAGTGAAGTCGACTATGCATTTGTCAACTGCTTTGCTAGATTGTTGCTATGCAGATAATAGGGGGTTCTGGGTGGTTGCTAGGAGGTTGCTACGGTTTAACTGAAAAGTTGCTAGCTACTCCTGAAATAACTTTTACTAAATTTAAGTAACAATTAGTTAACATGCAGATAATATAACCACCTAAACTGCTTCCCTAATATTTCTATGCAGTTGCCAATTGATACCTGACATTTCTATTTTAGTAACTTGTAGTGAAGCTGACTACTCTAACTACACCATTAATGTTTTTCTTAGTAACTTGCATTGAAGCTGACTACTTTAAATGCTTTATTAGTAAGAAGCTCCTAAGATGCTCTTATGACTACTTTAACTGCTTTATTAGGGTGTTGCTTTGGAGTTGCTGTGGTGTAATGGGTGGTTGGTAAGAAGTTCCTAGGATGTTCTTAGTCATTGCTAAGGTGTCCTGGTATGCTGTTTGCTACTTTTTGTAAGTAACCTGTAGTGAAACCAAATATTTACTTTAACTGCTTTGCTAGGGTGTTACTATATAGTTGCTAGGATGCTTGGTGTGGTTGCTAGGCAGTTTCTAGGTTGTTCTGGATGGTTTCCTGGGATGCTGCTTTCTGTTTTTGTTAGTTACTTGTAGTGAAGCTACTTCATTCAGCTGCTTTGCTATGGTAATTCTATGCAGTTGTTGTGGTTGCTAGGGTGTTGCTATGCAGTTTTCAGCTATGTTTGCTACTTTTTTTGTTCGGAACGTAGTGAAGCTGACTACTTACTTCGGCTGTAACTTGTCAAACTACAAACTGCTTTTAATTTGAAGTGATTTGGGAAATAAGTCCTCTGTGAAAGGCATTTCCCTCCAGTGAAGATGAGCCGAATGCAGACGATCTATGTGTCATCCCTTCATGTTCTCCATGGCGCTTTCTGTTTTTTAATCTCCATATTTTATGTTTTTGACAGCACATAGGACGACTTTTCATTTCCATACACTGACAGAAATCTTCCTCTTACTGGAATGAGGGGAAACACATTTGTATCTGCAGCTTTAGGAAGAGTTATTTCTTCATCTTGTTTTTGTTTTGCCTTGGGAATTATAAGGAAGTACAATAAAAAAGCTCTTTTTAGAGACTCTGGAAACATTTATTGGATTTTAAGCAATAAAGATGCTCTCACACATACAGATTCTCCTCCACAGCTGAATGAGGACTGAGAGACGGACTGTGCCGCATCCGTCACCAACAGATGAGAGTGAGTGATGCTGACAGATGACACAACCCTTCAGATCCAGTGATGACATTAAACATGTGTGAGAAAAGGTCAAAGGTCAACATCACTCACCCTTCTTGTTTGTCATAGATAAGCTTAAACAGATGTGATGTGTTTGTCTAGCCACTGGGGACTAGTCATTATTTGTTTGAAATGTTACAGTAAAATAATGAATTTGAGTGAATGCGTAAAATGTGGTGTGCATTTATGTGTCTCTGCAGATCCGTCAGAGGAAATACTACCAGCTCAAGTTTATTTTAAACAAGATCCCCGATGATTTCAGTCTGATCTGAACTGTTTAAGTGGCACTAAGTGATTTATGAATCTGTCACAATGTGATGGGATTTTACTGTGGAGCAGTATAACTATATTGGATAGAAAAACGAACATGGGGCATGTAAGCACTGCTTCTCATTTCACATACAACTTGGCTAACATTAATGCAGTTGGTATAGGCCACATAGAGAAAAATGAAATGCAATAGTTGACATGACCCCTAAAATACAAATAGTCAGCCAATATTAACTAAACACACACACACTCAGAAAAAAAAAATATATAAAACAAATATTTGTTATATAATAATAATAATTAAAAAAAATGTTTGTAGATGTGTTTTTATTGAGCATCATATTTGATACATCAGGGCTTCATGGCTCATATAGAAAGATATAGTGAGAACATAAAAAACAAAACAATATTCATTTTTGCTCAGGTTGGGTCTCTGAATAAAATTCTGATATTTTGTGCGGATGCTGATATTTATATGGCCAAAAAGTAAGATGGCATTCTGATAGCTTGTAATGTAAATCAATCTCAGATCAGATCTTTATAGCAGTAGAGCGACTACTTAAATAAAATGCACATAAAAATCAGTTGTCACTCTTTATCTTACAATAATACGTATTAGAAAGCTAACGTTTAAATGCATAGTTTTATGATCAAAGCTCTGTATAAAACATATAGTGCAATGCAATAAAATGATGATTGGGAGATGAACAAATAAACATTCCTCGAAAGCCTGATCATATTTGATACTCACATTTTTACATGATTTTTCTAAAATATGATGTCTGGGTAATCAAGTAAACCTAAGCTGCTTCAGTCCAGTAAGTGTTTATCTTGAAATATTACTAATAATATGAAAGGTATTCTTAAAAATCAGTAAAGATTTCACAGCGAAAAGACATGTAAAGCACAAGCTTAAGAAAGACGTTTGTACAATTATAGTAAAAGCTCTTTTACTGGCTAATAAAGTCTAAACTATCAATCAGATGACATGCAAGAAGGCATTTAGTAGATTGTGTTCAATAGGATTTTCAACAAAATTTTGATCATTTAAAAGCCTTACAAATTTGCATTTCAAATAGGATACAGGTTTAATTGTGGATGCACGAAGCATGACTGCTGTGCTTGATGTACATGATGAAGAGACCCAGAGTTTCACATAAAGCAAGAATAATTCATTTGTGTGTAGAAGGAGGTGACAGAATGCTTTACAGCTTCTTTTCATCATATCATGTGCATATGTGTGTCTCTCAGATAATGCAGACTGTGTGACCTACAAAATAATGAATGGCTATTACGCAACATTCAGCTCTTTTTACCTGCTCTGCTTCAGTGTAGTATGGACTTCGTCTCCTGCTGATAAAGTATTGTTGGATATAAACAGCTCATGTAATTAGCCACAATTAAATCAAATGAGCATTAATGTAGCATCCACAGCGTTTGATCAAACATTGCACATTACACTCCACTAAGGCTTAACCAGGTACAGAAGGTTGTGAAAGAAACTGCTAGGTTTACAGCCTCCGCACTTTACACAACAGTAATTCAATTAAATACATATTCATTCAGCAGATATGTTCTTTTAAAACAGCTCTCTCACAATTGACCAATCAGCTAAAACAATCGAGGAACATGAGCCAGTATCTGGACACCAGAAGATCACAGATTAATAGTATGTCATTGTGTGTACTGTAATGTCTTTTAAGGAGTGTTTTCACACTTTTGGCTTGTGTTTCCAGAATTGTCCTGCATTCTCGATCATCGTATCATCTGCAGCAGCTCCCGCTCTTCTGGATGAAATCTGTGTGTCGTATTGCTGAGAATGCATTCAGGAGGTTTGAATGATGTGGCTTTTGTGCCGCAGGCAACTGAAAACAAACAGCATTTGTCACAAGGTACCGATGCACATAAACAACCACAAGCACTGCAGAGTTTTCATTCCTGGTCACTGATGAAAAGAAACCCTTTGTTTTATTTCATTTACTGACAGTTTTTCCACATAGTAGAGCAGCATCAAGTTATAGTGTTTGCTTGACTGACAACAACAAATCCTTATACACAAACATAAAGAACATATACACAATTACATATCACAATATTACACACAAACAGCAATACTCTAACAATTATTTCCTACTTTATACATAATGTATATCATATACACATATTTAAAAAATTTATACTCTTAATCCTACTACATACATAATTTATAACATACACTTAAAAAAAAATTGAATCATCTATATCATATATGTATATTCTGAAGGTTTTTACAGAGGGGTTTGTTCATATACACTTTAAAAAAAAATTCAAACCTCTCCATCTCAAATTTTTCTATTGACTGATCACATCTAAATGTTTAATTTGGTCAAATTGAATTAGTGTGAATTTAATTTTATAAATTCAATTAGGCCAATTGAAAAATTTAGATGTAACCAGTCACTAGAAAATTTTGAGTAGAAGAGATTTTTATTTTTTATAGTGTAACATTTGCCTGATATTATAAAACATTTTATTTCTAAAAAAAAAAAAAATTTTTTTTTATTTCTCCCCTGTTCACTCTAATATGTCAAAAAAAAAAAAAAAAAAAAAATCTAACAAGATTTTTGAATATGGCTTTATTCAGTGTTCAGATTTCTGTTCTGGAAATGTATGCTAATCAGTGAATATTTAATTAGATAATTCCTCATTTGCATATTTAAACATAACATTTCAGAAAACTTGTAATACAAAAATGCTTGCAGTTCCTAATGTAATCAATTAACGGAAGGAATATGGCGTTTTCTATTAGCTGAAAGTTCACCTTCATTATCTTATCTAGCACATGGTAGAGACCAGAATATGGTAGAGTTGAGCTCTTTTGACTAGTAATTAACCAGCTGGCAAATATAAAAACAACTTGGCAGTCACTGAACAAACACTTTAGCATCTGCATGAGCTGCATTATCTAGTTTTGCAGCGTTTGCATTTTCAAAAGAATATCTTGTTTAGAGCTTGCTGTGATACCAGGAATTAAAACATCATCTTGGATTGCAGCGCTCTCATTAATCAAGCCAAACATTTCAGCAGAGTCTGGATGTGGTGATGGATGTGTTTGTTCATTACTTACAAGTTACACTCCTTCATTAGTGTGATGTTTGTCTGAATATTGTGCTTGTGTGTTGTCTCATTTATCCACCCTATTTTTTTTAAGGAGCAGTTCAACCAAAAGGAAAATCTGCTGAATATTTACATATCCTCAGGCCATCCAAGATGTAGATGTATTTGTTTCTTCATCAGATTTGGAGAATGGTAGCATTACATCACCTGCTCAGCAATGGATCCTCTGCAATGAATGGGTGCCAAACAGCTGATAAAAACATCACAATAATCCACACCACTCCAGTCCATCAATTAATGTTTTGTGAAGCAAAAAGCTGCATGTTTGTAAGAAACACATCCATCAATATCTATGCTTCCAGCTAAAATATGAGTCCATAATCCATAATAATGCTTCATCCAGTGAAAAAAATTAATCTGGTCTGAATCAGGAGAAAAATCTGCACAGATCACGCACTGTTTACAAGACAAAACAGTACAAATATGTGCGGATTATGATGTGAGAGACAAAAGGAGATGGATTTTCTCACTTGAAGAAATGTTATTATGGATTATAGACTTGTATTTTAGCTGGAATAAATGGTTTAAAGTTTAAAAGGACTTAGTGATGGATTACAAACATGCAACTTTTAGCTTCACAAGATGTTAACTGATGGACTGGAGTGGTGTGGATTACTTGTTATTGTTATTATTTTAATCAGCTGTTTAGACTCTCATTCTGACGGCACCCATTCACTGCAGAGGATTCATTGGTAAAATTTCTCAGAATTTCTACTTTTCTCAGAATCTGATGAAGAAACAAACTCATCTACATCTTGGATGGCCTGAGGATGAGTACATTTTCAGGAAATATTTGTTTTTTTGAGTAAGATTCTCCTTCATCTGTTGTTGTAGTTGATCTGTCGAGTTTAATCAAAAGCAGGTTTTTCTCTCATGTACATTATTTCAGCACTTGCGAGGTGTCTGGTTTCTGTCTCAGTGCTCTGCTGAAAATATTGATGGTGTGTAGTTGAAAACGGTGGGTGGTGAGAAGCATAAAGCAGGTATTGATCGGTGTGTGTTAATGCTGCATGACTTTTAGGTCTAGTATTGAAAAAGTAGTGGAATTGAGTGACTTCAAACATCAAACATGAATAATCACACTACGGATAAAGCTAATGATTAAATAAAGGTTTAACAAAAGAACCGAATAAATTATATATTATTATAAATTAAAGTATTATAAAGTATAGTCTCAGACATATTCTTATAATATAATCATTAGAATGCAGCCTAATAAAATTATTTATTATTTATTTAATGTAATTAATTTCTAGATAACCTGTTGTATTTTTGTAATGTTTAAATGATTATAAAGGTTGTAATCACCATTATAAACAAGTGAAATTGATAAATTCTGTTTTTATTATCTTATAATTAGAAAAAATTATTGTCATTATCTTTTCTGCTAATTATACAGAATCTGTTTAGTGAATAATAAATAAATATAAAGATCAAAATCACCATTATACACCAGTTAAAATGAATAAATTACATATTTTTTTAGTTTGATAAATAGAATGCAGCCTAATTCAATTATTTGAATTTAATTATAAAGCTTATGTCATCATTAAGTAAAAATTAATAAATTATATTCTTATAATCTAATAATTACAATGCTGTCTATTTTTTATTTATTAAATGTAATTATCTATTCTGTCTATACGTATATCATTTCTAGAGAATCTAAATAAATAAATAAGTAATCATCACCATTATAAACAAGTGACAATTAATAATTTATGTTCTTATTAATAATAAATACTGTCTAATAATTGAATGTAATTATCTATTCTGATGAATACAATTTCTAAAGAGTCTTTTCAGCTATTACTCTCAGTATTTCCACTCCTTTTGAACACTTAATTTCCATGATTTTCCAAGTTGTTTGTGATTTAATCGATAAGTTTTGATTATTTTGAAAAGCATACATTGCTGCAAGACCAGTTTCATTATATCATGGGGTGAAAAGTTTCCTTTTTTAAAATGAACTCAATAATTGTTTTCATGCATCATCAAATCCTCAGAAAGTGTGAACCAGTGAACCCAGTGTGAAAGAAATTAAAATATTAAAATAAAACAGACATATATCTATTCCTCATGTACAGCAGTGATTAATCTGGATAAATCTTCCGATCTAATGCTCCTGCTGGAAAAGAGCTGTGCTGTGAAAGGTTTAGAAAACGATAGCTTTGCCAAGAACATGTGCATGTTTTTATTCCTCTAATGCAAATATCTTCTTGCGTATGAAAATCTCACCAGCCCTGTTCTTCCTGAACCCCTTATTATGCATGAGATCCTGCCATAGGTCAGCTCTAAAAGGCTTTTTATTATGGTAATGGCTAGTGAGTGTGAGTGTGAGTGTGTGTGTGTGTGTGTGTGTGTGTGTGTGTGTGTGTGTGTGTTGTGTGTGTGTGTGTGTGTGTGAGTGTGTGTGTGTGTGTGTGTGTGTGTGTGTGTGTGTGTGTGTGTGTGTGTGTGTGAGTGTGTGTGTGGTGTGAGTGTGTGTGTGTGTGTGTGCGTGTGTGTGTATGTGTGTGTATTGAGTGTGTGAGTTTGAGTGTGTGCTGTGTGTGTGTGTGGCGTGCTGTGTGTGTGTGTGTGAGTGTGAGTGTGAGTGTGTGTGTGTGTGTGTGTGTCTGCGAGTGTGTGTGTGTGTGTGTATGTATGTGTGAGTGTGTGTGTGTGCGTGCCTGTGTGTGTGTGTGTGCGTGTGTGAGCGTGCGTGTGTGAGATGTGTGAGTGTGAGTGTGTTGTGGTGTGTGTGTGTGTGTGTGTGTGTGTGTGTGTGTGTGTGTGTGTGTGGAGGACGGGTTGAATTGAGGCAACAGTATATCCAGCCTGTGATTCAAGCGTGCTAGTGGTCAATGCATGAGGGACTTGTTGAGATGCAGAGGAGTTTATTTATGGTGTTGCTATAGTGTTGCCATGCAACTGCCCCATATTACAGCCAAAAAGTCTATGGCCTATATAATCATTAATAAGGTATTGTAAGTTATTTTAATGCTAATTTTTATTTATTTATTAAGTTTGTTTTAAAGATTGGTTTTATTGTGTATTTTACATGATATTTTCAGCTCTTTTTTTTTTTTTTTTTTTTTTATAAATATTCCCTACAATAACCTAAACTTTTCTTTTCTAACTTTCTATCAGTGCAATGATTCACCACAAACAAATAAATTATGAAGCTGATTAGACATTAATGTAAAATTTAAGGTCACCAACTTATATAATGGATTACATTTATATTGATTAAACAGTTTTTTTTATTTAGTTAATTATTTTATTTTATTTATCTGATATATTAATAATCAATTCTCATTTTCAATGCTAATAT
Organism: Cyprinus carpio; assembly: GCF_018340385.1. NCBI lineage: Eukaryota > Metazoa > Chordata > Actinopteri > Cypriniformes > Cyprinidae > Cyprinus > Cyprinus carpio. Next base: position 28,209,280 of record NC_056609.1, on the reverse strand, counting down.
TTTAATGACCATAACATTTTGTGAACCCTTTCTACATGCATCTGACAGGAAGACAAATTATTATTTCCTCATGTTTGATCTGTATTTGCACAAAAATGGCAAACTTGGACATTTTGTGAAGGTTAAGCACCTCACTTCCCTAAAAACCCATTTTTTAAAGCACTTCAGGTCCTGTTCGGTATCCTGTTCAGATTAAGAGCCCTTTATAGTCAAGTCCAGTGCTCTAGTATGCCAGACTCAAATGTTTTCATGCACTGCAGATCCGTGAGGAGACAGTATTAGTCTGAATGTGTGATGTAGTTGTGTGTCGGTGAGGGCTCCATCATGCATGGGTTGTTTGGGCTGTAAAGCATTGCTCATCTCCCCTGTCCTCTAGAGTCTCCAGCACATCTCTGACTCAATGGAGGGAAAATGCTAATGCTAGCTATGAACCTTTCCTCATTCCAGGCCTGAGAAGAGTGAGTGTAGGTGTTTAAAGATATTCTGTGTAAAATTAGAGGTTGAGAAGCCAGCGGAGAACATGGATCACTTTTGCACAGAGACTTTAGCCGAGAGAGTATCTGCCATTTATTCAAACATAAAGGATCTCCACCATTACCTCAAAAACTAAAATTATTTAAAAGATATGTATAAGATAAAATAAATAAATAAATAAAATATTAGATGAAAAACTTAACTTAAAAAAAAAAAAAACTTAAAAATGTGGCCTTATAACTGAAATAAGTTGAAGTACTAAAATTATTAAAACAACAATAAATAAATAAATAAATAAATAAAATAAAGCTAAAAGCAAATGACAAAGCTTTTTAATTAAAAATTTACAAAAGCGCATAAAAATGACTAAAACCTAAAACAAGCATTAAAAAAAATTAGAAACATTAGAAATAGTGTTTTCTTGTGAAAGTACTATAATAATATTTGTTTTATTTACAAATAAGCAAATAAAAAAAAACTACACATTTTTACAGTAGAAATTAAATTTAAGCAAGTTTCCTTTTAGTTTTTGAATTTAATCCAATTTATAACATAGATTTTAAAATCAATGAACTGCAACATTATACTCAACAGTTTTAAATAAATAAACTGCAACGTATTATAAACTAGATTTTAAAATCAATAAACTGCAAAAATTTTAAATAATAAACTGTAGCAAATAAACTGTAGTAAAAACAAAAACTGGCAACATATAAACTACATTTTTAAATTAATAAACTGCTGCATATTATAAACTAATGTTTCTCATGCAAATTTTGCCTCTATGATGCTAGAATGTTATGAGTGGTTGCTAGGGTGTTGCTATGCGGTTGCCAAGGTGATCTGAGTGATTGTATTGTAATGAGTGAGTGTTGCTGTCAAAAAGAGCTCAGAAGAGCCTCTGTGATGCTTTGCTCCAGATATTTGAGTTTGATATTCAAGTATAAACTAGCTGTAGTGAGTAACAAAAGATTGTCGGTGTGATTCTGGTCTCTCCACATGCAGTGAACATCCTCCTGACAACGGGCCGATCAATTCACCTCAGAATAACCAGGCTCCTCGTGGCTCACTTCGGATTTCCCCCGCTCCGACTGACACTCAGTATCAGATGAATATTTCATGGGCGCAGAAGAGAAGGTGATGAAAACAATGAATAATGTTAAAGGCCGTTTCCTTGAGGACACACACGGGATCTTTTTTAAAAGGGGAGAAAGAGATGAAACTGTTTTTGCTTCCAGATAAGGAACAGACTAACAACACGTGTCCACTGGTGCGGAGACGAGCAGACACTTCCCATTCATTCTCTATGGGAGGCTCGCGCTGGGGATTGTGGGATTGATGGGGTGGCGAGAATGTCAAGGATAGTGCACTAAGGTTCAGCTTTATGCAAACGATGCAGCCGCTGACATCTGTCATGAGTGTTTGAAAATCTGCTGATGCTGCTGGATTTACTGCATAAATGACATCATATTACTGTAGTTCAATTATAGTTTGCACAAATGCATCATGGCTAGACTGTGGCTGGGATAATAAAAGTGTATTGAATTTACACTGTGCATATACTAAAACAATTAAAAAAAAATGTAATGCATATATATAACATAAATGCATTGAGGATATTGAATGCAATCTTACTACACCTGCCTTACCTCCTCACTGACTGAATGTTATGCAGACATTGTGTTTAGATAATGCCCATGATGCTTTCTTACCTTTGTATTAATACTGAATTTAACAGGTTTCTGATAACAATGTGCAGGAATATGATTTATTAAACCTTAAACAGGACATGATTGACAGAAATCACATGTATATGTGTGCTGCAGTGAAGATGCACAGATGCCCTGCGGTTACACGATGATTGATGATATTTGGCATCATGATTTCACTCTTTGAATGTAAAGAGGTCAAACAGAAGGACGGAGAAAAGACTGAGCAAAGCTGACATGTTGATGTGCAGTTGGTAATGAACATGCACATGACAAGTTTGAGGCTGGGTTGTGTCATGTTTCAATCCCATTTTTCATGCTTTCCTTCAAAATTTCTATCTATATTTACTTGCCTATGCCATAAAAGACAATAGAGCAAATGTTGGAGACATCTTGCTGATTGCTTTAATATTAAACAAATGTAAGATAACAATATGAGAGGTAGGCCTATAATAATATAAGATTGCCAGGTAATAGGTAAGTGGCCATTGTTTTTAAATAGTTCAGATTGTCTTCAAACACCTTTCTACTTTTTTAATATGATGCATTTATGATAAAATGTAGCGCTCTTACACACAACAAAAAATTATGGCTGTAAAAACAATAACATGATGATCTGTTGTCATTACATCTGATAAATAGAAAATGACCCTCGTGTTTCTGGATACAGCATTCTGAACATGCAGCATTCAGACGCTGATGGATTGTTTGCCGAATGGTGACATTAGCAGGATGAAGGATGGACACAGACCTGCTGCTGATCATTGATCGCTCACGACGCAGAGGCAGTATCTGCGTTACTATGAGTAATCAAACTCATGCAAATCAGAGGTTATCAGTGCAACACACAGTACTAATACTGACCTGTGTCTTATTGGGCTGTTTTCATAATGTAATGCAGGGCCATAACCAGTGTCAATGTTTTTATTCATATTTTGAATTTGTTTTTCATTTTTATATGTTCTGTTTTCATTTTAATTTTAGCTAAAGTTTTAAAAATTGTATTGTGTTCTTGTCATTTTATTATTATTATTTTATCTTTTGTCTATTGTTTATTCATTTCTATTTCAGTTTTAGTTTTAGCTATTTTAGTTAAGCTAAATTAAAATGAGAAGTGTTGCAGTGGCTGAAATAAATAAGTTTAATTATTATTATTATTTTTTTGTATTTCATTTTAGATAAAGTTTATTTCAACTTAAAGTGTTTAATAGTTTTAATTTTAATAACCCTGGCTGTAACCAGTGTTTATTATCATTGAGATACTGTTAGAGATTTAAGTAATATTTTGAATTAGTTTTTCATTTTTATAGTTTTTGTTTTCAGTTTAATTTTAGCTAAGAAAAGCTGCCTTGGCTGAAATAAATATTTTAATACATCTATACCAATATTAAAATTTATTAAATCATATTTACTTTTAGTTAATTTAGTTAATCTTAGTTAAGATAAATGAAGATAAGAAAAGTTGCCTTGGCTGAAATAAAATAAGTTTAAGATTTTTATATTTTATTTAATTTTAGTTCAAGTTTATCAAGAGTTTTACTGGCTCATGTACAAATATTTGGTAACAGTCTTTATAGTCTTTACAGTCAGTTCCAGTCTTTATAGAATTACAATAAGCAGACACAGAATTGGAGAAAAAAAAACATCATGTACTGAAAAATACAAACACAATAATGCAAATATGAATATTAAAACTTTATATGTACAGTGAACAGTCATATACAAGTAGAATAAGTACATGCAATAAGATACAAGACATACAAACGTGATTAATTTTATGAATTTCATAAGAAATAAAGTGCATTGAATATTATACAGAAGCTTAGACACAAAAACACTTCCTTATAATATTTCATAGTGGATGATCAATAAGGGGTTTTCAGAAACATAATCTTAAACATTCGGAGACACTCTTGAGCGTTACTACAGCTATAGCTTCTCAAGAGTATGTGCAGCATTAAACCAAAAAGAAAGAAAAATAAGAGTTGAGATCTTTTTAATATCTCAGTTGTTTCTACAAGACAGCAATTAGATTCAGTGGAGAGTTAAACTAATGTGTAAAAGCACAAGTAACACTGACACACTGAATATGCATTACCTAGACTTCTCATCCGTATATAACGTGTTGTTTTTAATCGTACAGCTCACAGTAATCAAATATTTATGGCTCATTAGGTGGATACTTATTATCTGAAGTGAATTACAGTGCAGTTTCTGCAGTGATAGTCCCTCTGGAGAAACCTGGTGCTCATGCTGAATGGGGTTATTTAAGAAAGGCCAGACACTTATTTCTAATGAAAACATTGGGAGATAATGGTCAAAGATGGTTTAAATGTTATTTATGAGCATACAACGCATGTAATTATCCTGCAAGTTTTAATTTGTTCGTGTTTACATTACAAAACTACAAACAATTTATCAGTAAGGATCATTCATGCAAATAAAATACAAAATAAACTTTGATTTTGCCAAGAAGAAACATCATGGTTTCCACAGAGGTTCTCTTCACATGGCAGTTATTTCAGACCCTGCATTTCAGTCACTCTCTGGTTCACTCAAATCCTTTTATAAGACTTAGGATCCCTTTTTGGACTATATTAAAGGACTACCTTGTGCACCTGTAATCTGTTAGAAGGGATTTAAAATAAAAAATTATTAGGTGCTGGTCATATAATTAGAATATCATCAAAAAGTTGATTTATTTTACTAATTCCATTCAAAAAGTGAAACTTGTATATTATATTAATTCATTACACACAGACTAATATATTTCAAATGTTTATTTCTTTTAATTTTGATGATTATAACAGACAACTAAGGAAAATCCCAAATTCAGTATCTCAGAAAATTTGAATATTACTTAAGACCAATACAAAGAAAGGATTTTTAGAAATGTATGAACATGAAAAGTATGAGCATGTAGAGCACTCAATACTTAGTTGGGGCTCCTTTTGCCTGAATTACTGCAGCAATGCGGCGTTGTCATGGAGTCAATCAGTCTGTGGCACTGCTCAGGTGTTATGAGAGCCCAGGTTGCTCTGATAGTGGCCTTCAGCTCTTCTGCATTCTTGGGTCTGTGTGTAGTGGTTCTTGAAGCACTGACTCCAGCTGCAGTCCACTCTTTGTGAATCTTCCCCACATTTTTGAATGGGTTTTGTTTCACAATCCTCTCCAGGGTGCGGTTATCACTATTGCTTGTACACTTTTTTCTATCACATCTTTTACTTCCCTTCGCCTCTCTATTAACGTGCTTGGACACAGAGCTCTGTGAACAGCCAGCCTCTTTTGCAATGACCTTTTGTGTCGTGCCCTCCTTGTGCAAGGTTTCAATGGCCGTCTTTTGGACAACTGTCAAGTCAGCAGTCTTCCCCATGATTGTGTAGCCTACAGAACTAGACTGAGAGACCATTTAAAGGCCTTTGCAGGTGTTTTGAGTTAATTAGCTGATTAGAGTGTGGCACCAGGTGTCTTCAATATTGAACCTTTTCACAATATTCTAATTTTCTGAGATACTGAATTTGGGATTTTCCTTAGTTGTCTGTTATAATCATCAAAATTAAAAGAAATAAACATTTGAAATATATCAGCCTGTGTGTAATGAATGAAATATAATATACAAGTTTCAATTTTTGAATGGAATTAGTGAAATAAATCAACTTTTTGATGACATTTTAATTATATGACCAGCACCTGTATAAATGTATGTATGTGTGTATATGTATATATATATATATATATATATATATATATATATATATATATATATCAAAGTGTTGTTAATGTTATATAATGTGACGCGCTTTCTCAGTTTATGGTCTACTGACACTGAAATATGCGAGTCAACAATTCAGGATCAATTCTGAGCCTCTCGGGGAGCCGTAGCTGTTCACTTTTCCTCCACGTCAGCTGCCTCTGCACACTGCTCTCATCCACACATACATTGGGTTTCTTACGCTGGTAATCGGACAGTAAAATCATTCCTGACGTGACAATAATCGCATGGAGTGATGTTTAAGAAACTGAAGCAGAAGGTGATAGAGGAGCAGTCGCCTCAGCGGAGCAGCGCGCAGGTCAGTGCACTTTGCTCATGTACGTTAGCATGTATGCTAACAAAACAAAACAACACCAATTATGTACTAGAGTTATGAGGTTTAACACTCGTATTACTGTATTAGACGTTCAAATTACAACGTTAGATCTTAAACGCGTAATAAAGTAGCTGATTAACGTTAGTTATACACTAACAAAACAGTAGAAAGAAGAAGTATTTACGTTACCATGTCGCTAAGTGATTAACATATTCATGTATAATGGTATTTTAAATAATACTGTGGTACCGGTACCGCCATGGTATTCTGTGAAGTTACCTTCTTAATACCACATTTGTATTGTCATCTCTTGTTTGACAACTACTTAATGACCCCCAAACCAGCCTGACCTGTTAACCAGAGCCCTTCAGCACGTTTCCCTCAACAGACTGATACTTCTACTTCAGCTGACATTCAAGTCTGTTTCGTTTCATTATTAAGTATAGCTATAAACACAGAATTATAAAAATGTTTTGGGGTGAATCTAATAAAAACCTTACTATAAAACCAGCCTGCTAACAGTGCTGTCAAACAATAATAAAAAATAAAATAAAAGTTTTTGTTTACATAATATATATATGTGTATATTTATTATGCATATATAAAGACACACACATACAGGATATATTTGTAAAATATTTACATGTATTTGCATGTATATATTTATTTTCATATAAATTTTATCATATATAAATATATTTAATATGTAAACGTAACATTTTTCTTAAATATATACATGCATGTGTGTGTATTTATATATGCATAATAAATATACACAGTACACACACATATATTATGTAAACAAAAAAAATTATTTTGGATGCAAATAATTGTGATTAATCATTTGGCAGCACAAATATATATATATATATGTGTGTGTGTATGTAAGTTTATGGGTCAAAGACGTTAAGATGTCCGCATCAAAAGAAATGTACAAAAGTGATTATATGTCCATAGAAAGCGCATTAAATGCAAGTAAAATGTCTACTTTTAAGGTTTCAAATAAGTTTTTGGAGAATGAAATGTCAAAATTTGGTTGAAATAATGTTACATTGTCATTCAGTGTAACACAATATTTATGCAAAAATTCAAACAACACGCTTATTCTGACGTGTACATATTAAAAATCTAAAAGAATAATGGAGCATACTAAATTTTATTGTGTTTTAAATTAGTAAAAAATTCTTACTGACAAATGGGCAAAACCTAGGATAATGGCAAACGTTAAAAATTTAAAATTACAACTCATTAGTATTTGGGGTGAAAGTAATTAGTCTTTTAATATGTCATAAACTGATTTTTGTTGTAAATATGCCTGACAAGATTGTTACACTGAATGACATTTTACTGGGTGTCTTCTGTAAATCAGGGGAAAATGTATGATATTTATTTTTTTGCTCAGAAAAAACAAAAATAAAAAATTGCAATTAAATAAAAACAGAAAACTTTTTGCATTTTTTTTGGGGAAAAACTACAACAGTTTAAAGCAGTATTACACTTTTTTTATGCTTAAACTACACACACAAAAAAACCCAAATATATGTATGTGTATATGTATGTGTTTATATATATATATATATATATGTGTGTGTGTGTGTGTGTATATATGTGTACATAAATATACATAATACATTATTACAGCAGGCTGGTTTTATAGTTAGGTTTAAATGTGCTTAATTATTACTAAAAAAATCCTGCAAATTTCAAAAAAATATTAAGCAGCAAGTATGATTTCTGAAGGATTATGTCACACTGAAGACTAACTATTCAGCTATGCATCGCAGATAAATAAAATATATTATCTTAAAATATATTAAAATAGAAAACCAGTATTTTAAATTATAATAGAATTTAAAATATTAATATTATAATGATAATATTTCAGAATTTCTACTGTATGTTTGATCAAGTAAATGCAGCCTTGTTGAGCAGAAGCGACTTCTTTTAAAAGCTTACAAGATCTTAATTATTCCAGACTTGTGGCCGGTAGTGTATTTGGTGCACTGATTGTGATTGTGGTGTCTTGATGTGTGTCACACATGTCTGTGTGCAGCAGGTGAGTTCAGGAGAGAGGCGCGCTCAGCCCCCTTTCCTGCACCAAGATGCCCCGGGCCCGGCCTCCCCCAACGACAGAGAGGTGAGCGGTCAGACGCAAACAGCCCGTCTTCTCATTGGTCTTGATTGCATGCATATGAGCAGCAACCGCTTCCATGTGCCAGATTTGCCCTTTAACTCTTGTGTGTTTAATATCTGAACCCTTATGAATAAGAATACACCATACTCTCATAACACAGGCTTTTCTCACGATTACAGACACATTACATTTAATCAGCAACTTTAGGGCGATCCTTTGGTGTTTGTCAGACGCGCAAGATCATCGTGAGACAATCTATAATTCAACTTTACAGTAAATTAATACAATATATCTATAATTTTATCATTTTAAAACCTAAGAAATGTGTTTGAAAAGTTTAGTTTTAAAAAGTGCGCTTGTGCTTTCATTCTTGATTTAAATGAATACATTTAAATTAAACTTAAATATTAAATGTCCTGTAAGTGTCTGAATATTTTTTGGGGTCACTACCTTCTGGACCATGTCTAGGGCACTAGATTCTGTGAATGTAAAATGCTTGTTTAAGTTAAATCATCTACCTCTTGTTTTACAGAGAACTTTGTGCAGAGATATCAGATCAGTTTGATAATCTCCAGCTGGCTGGTTAACACATGACATGCTATTATTGTACATATGCAGGCTAATAATAGTCTAGATGGTTCAGTTTTTTGTTGGTTATTTCTGGACTGTGACATTAAACCCCCTTTTGAAGCATGAGCCATGACAAATATTGACATATGAATACATCTTCTGAAATAGTTTCGGACTTTAAAAACACTGCTTGGTTTATTTTTGCGAGTTTTGTCCATGTAGCGTGAATCAAGTTACTATTTTTTTTTGTTTTATTGATGTTTTTGTCCTCTTTTATGAATCGCAGCTAAAATAGATAGTTCCTCAGAATGAAGCAGAGCATCATTGCAGGGTTTACTGATCAGTGAGCCGAGGTTTTGATCGTACTTTTGACTTTCTACCACATTTTCTGTGTGTATTTCTTTTTCTTTTTGAAATTTTCATCAGATCTCACAATGAATTCCACATCATCTCAGCATTTCCAGGGCTCAACAATAAGGATTATTTATTTTTTATTTAAATTTTTTTTTCTAATATATATATAAATATATATATATATATTTCAAAACCAATTTTTTTGTATTAAATGTATATTTTTATATATTTAAAAAGTATCTTTGTTAAATATTTTATTTTATATATATATATATATTATATTATATATTTATCTTTTATAATATATATCTTTTATTTTATATAATATTTATTCATATAGATTTTTATTTTGATATTAGATTTTATTTTAAATATATATATATATATATCTTATTTATCTTTTATAATATATATCTTTTATTTTTGTTTTATTTTGTATTATATGATTGTAAGATTTGAGTCCAAAAATATCACTAAAGTCAAAACTTTACAGACATATTTGATAAAGGAATAAAACAAACAAAAACCTGTGTATATCTTCAAAAAACAAGATAAAGTGACAACACAGCTTTGTCAACTCATCCTTATTTTTGAGCCCTAATTTCTTCTGTGCCAAAGACTGCTAGATTTACCTGTTTGATGTCTCTATACACAGTATATGATGATTTGATGCCGAGGTGGGGTTGAGTAGAGACATCCAATAGCATAGGTCTGCAGTCTCAGTGTGGATCCGCTGTCTCAACTCTCTTTCTGTTTCCACAGACGTCATTCTCTCATCCTCTCTGGCTCTTTTCCTGTCGTCTCACTCATTGTGTTGTTTTCTCATTGCTCTTCACTCCTCGGTCCCGTCATTAATGCGTTGACTCGTGTGGGGGGGTCGTTCAGCTGCTGGCTGGGATGATAGCAGAGCCTGCTTTTCTCTCTGAGTATACTATCTTTGCTCTGGACCACTCAAAACGACCCAAAGCGGCCCAGGTGCCCAGTGCGGTGAGTCTGTCCTCACACATCGCCTCCTCTTCCTCACCCCGTCCCGTCTGCGATGCCTTTGGAGGTTATGGGCTAGAGGAGGCCGAGTAACACCTGCTTGCAGCGTTTCTGCATAACTCAAAGGCATCTCGCTCCTAACCCCTGCATCTAATATCTTGCGTTCCCCGTTAGGCCTGATTTATGGGATGGCAGTTGCTTTTCTCCGTTTTTGTGCCTCGGAATGGTTCCTCTGATTTGGCATCTCCAGGAATGAATGTTCTTCCCGTAGTTTTAGATATTTTCATGGATTCCCTGTCCCGTATCCTCATAGCTTCCCCTCGGTTATAGTGTTGAATGTTCCCTTGCTCTTCCCTGAGAGTTCTTTTGAGTTCCTCGTGAGATTAATTTGGCAAGTTCTTTGTTTAAAGGTGTTTCTATATTTGGATTATTGTTCTTTCGCATGACTCGTGTCTATATTTCCCAGTGCATTGAACTCTTGAGTGAAGTGTCACCCTTTATTTATTTTACGCTTATTTTCTTTTGAAAAATGTTAATTAATTTTAAAACTGACACAAGGTTATTTCAATTTAATTTAATTTAATTTAATTTAATTTAATTTAATTTAATTTAATTTAATTTAATTTAATTTAAAGTGACCATAAATATGTTATATATTTCATATAATAAATTTATAATCTAATAATATAATTTCAATTGATATATTTTATTTAAAAGTATGTATATATCATATCTTTACAATTTTTGGTCAAGTCAAAACTTTTCAGTTTAATAAAATGAAATAATCTTTTGTCATAATAAAATTGAAATAATATAATATAATATAATTTAACAATACATTTTATAGTAATAATAATGTGTTTTTTTTTTTTTTTGGTAAATATCCTAAACTTTGGCAATATTGTATTACAGTAATTCCACAAAGCTATTTGAATTGAATTAAAATTGTATTAAATATCAGTTAATCATTTCACAAATACATTGCAAGCCTTGGTAGATGTAGAAACCATTGACACCAGTAGTGTGCATTATCTACTTGGGTTCACAATGATTTTGGTAAACGCATCACCAACTTATATATCAGTCTGTTCTCCCCCCCCCCCCTTTCTGTGATGTATAAACAAAATTAGCAAGACTTTTTTTCTGTTCTTTGCTCAGATATGTTACCTATTATGTTTACTTATATATTCACTCTTGACTGCAAACAGTTTCTAGCTAACTAGCATCCTCATAACATGACTGTATGACTATCTGCAACATTTTTCATGTTGAGGTGTATTGAACTGAACTGATGCGAGTCATGTGAAAGGCTCTTTTGGCTCTATACAGTCCCCTAAAGAGCATGCTCCAGCATTTAATTTGAGCTTACACATGCAACCATTAGTGGATTTGTCTGTGTTAATGTCACATTATGCAAAGCAGTATTAGTTTAGTAATATTTATGTACTATTATATTTGGAATTAGTTTTTTTCTTTTTTTTGATTTAGTAGTTTTGTTGTGCTTTTGTAATCATATTTTATAATTATATATATATATATAATATATATATATATATATATATATATATATATATATATTATATATATATATATATATATATATATATATATAATATCTGTGCTATTGTCACAGAGTTGTTTTTGTATTATTTATATACTATTATAATATTTAAATATTTTGAATTAGCTTTTATTTATTTACATTTTTAAAATCATTTTAAGTTCAGTTATAAGTAAAAGTTTTTGTAATTTTATGTTCTTTTGTCGTATTCTTTAGGTTTTTAATTTTAAATATCTCTATTTATCTTTTATTTATTTTTATTTAGTAACTTTATTACTTAAACTTATTTTTAGTTTAGTTAGTTGTCAAGGCTACAAAAAAAAAAAAAAAAAAAAATTAGGTTTAAGTTTTCCATCTATGTTTGTTTGTGGAGACTCTGACTGAAGGGTTTATCTCTATACACACAGATAATCCTCCACACACACGTGAGCTCATTACACGCACATCAGCTGACAGACAGCACAGCCAATCACAGCACACACGCTCATCATGTGATCTGCTGTATTACTGGCCTCATTATGATGTTCTTTGTGGATAAATGGGCAGTATAATTATGCAGTCCTGTGGATATGTGTATTTTTTAATTGACATTTACAACCTCATAATACTGATGTGTAACGTGATCTTAAACTTTTGTTTTTCATCACATAGTCAAAGTGTCCCTGGCTTTATCTAGCATATGAAAATGTGTTTAGCTCCTCACTCAGTGAACTGGAAGCACGTTTATTTGCTCAAATTGGTTGTGTGTGATGTTATGAAGGACACTGTTGCTTTAAGCGTCCCTTCTTTAGGTTATCAAAGTGCAGGTAATGTCTGATAATGCTGTCTTAATAATTGTCTTTATTATCTCTGGCCTGAAGTGTGTAGGGATTGCCTTCTGTATGTAGTACAACAAACAGAAAGTGAGCTTCACTTGTTGATTTTGATGCAAATTCGACTAGTTTTAAACTGATTTGCATAAAAACATTGTATTTAAAATTTTCCTTTTTTTTTTTTTTTTTTTAATTTAAGTTATATTTATGGGTTCTTATGCCTTTAATAGAGTAAATTCTTGCCAGTGTGCCTTGTTGCCAATGTTATACCTGAAGAAGAAATAATTATACAGTGTGCATGTTGCTTTTTTCACACATTTGTAGTAAAAATCCTTCAGTTCTGAAGCAGAATTTGACAATGATGATACTTTCTCATATCTGCCATTATAAAGCGAGTAAAGACTTCTTTCATCTGCCTCGGGGAGAGCGCTGTGGCCGTCTAACTCCTGCTGAACTCCACATTGCCAAACGCACACGCTCTCAGTAACCAGCTCCTCTAGCGGGTTTGAACTGTTTGCAGTTGCCAAAGCTGCTAGTGTAGTGCTGCTGTGTTTAACTCCTTGTTTGTGTAATGCTGTCGTAATGCTGTCTACGTTTGTGTTTAACCCCTGTATTCCTCTCCGAGTTGCATGAGGTTAGGGTTGATGTAACCAGAAGAAGCCCCTGTATTTCTCATAGCAAACACTAATACTGCTCCCGGAGTAATCGGGGTGCAGCAGGATGGGCCTGAGGAATACTAACCCCTCCTGTTGATTCCAGAGACACTCTTTCACTCATGTTTGTCGGTTCTGTTCTGATGCAGAGCATTAAAGCGGCCGGCAGCTCTCCGAGAGGCAGCGTGAACGGGGATGGAATCGCTTCTCCTCAGGCAAGTAATAGTTAATGTGCTTTATTTGTGTTTCACATGCATGAAATGTTAAAAGTGGACCTGTTCACATTGCGTCTGAAGTGACTAGATGACATGCATTGCAGATGTTTTGAACACAATGTCTGATGCAGAATATTTGTTGACATACAGGGCAGCAAAAACTCCTTAAAAGCATCAGTTTTCACAAAAATGTAAGAAATGTTTCTTGAGCTGCAAATCAGCTTATTAGAATGATTTCTGAAGGATCATGTGACACTGAAGACTGGAGTAATGATGCTGAAAATACAGCTTTGCATCACAGGAATAAATTACACTTTAAAATGTATTCAAATAGAAAACAGTTATTTTAAATTGTAAAAATATTTCACAATATTACTGTTTTTAAGGTAATTTTTTATCAAATAAATGTAGCCTTCTGAGCATAAGAGACTTTCTTAAAAAATATAAAATACTGAATAAAATGAATTTTGGACATGACTGTGTTTCAGACAGACATCGAATCTCCCTTTTTCATTGTTTTAATAACAATTAAACACAAACTCATCGTATGCAGTACTGTAGCATAATTCTTTTAAATTGAAATCTGCATAAATCAGTGAATGCAGCATTAGGTGTGTATAAATACCAGTTTACAATTAGCATATATAATGTAAGTTGCATATAAATAAAAATGTGAAACAAAAATGATGAAATTATAAAATAATTAAGTATATCATATATTGTAAATAAAATTATTATTATTACTATTACTTAGCTAATAATAATTACTTTTTTACTATTAGAATTAACCTTACTATTACAAATAATTAATTTTATTAGTAGTAAAATTATTTTTTATTTTTTATTTTTAATAACAATACAAATTATGATTAATTAGCATTATATAGTATATTTTAGTATTATAACAACAACAACAGTCATTATTAGAACATCATTATTAGATATTAATATTAACAAAACATCATTATTAGAATAATAATAAAAAAAAAACATTGCTGTCATTTTTGAGTAATAGGCTTGATCACAGTTTGAATCTTTGACCTTAAACAGAATCTGCTTATTTTTAATCTAATTATCATTATTTAAATTGTCCTCCAGAAAGAGGAGTCTCAGTCTCTGGCCCAGAAGCTGCAGCAGAAGGTTTCTTCCGTGGAGTCTTTGCTCCGGGGTTCGGCCCGCGGTGAAGGGCTCTTCCGCTCCGGCTCCCGGGACAGTCTGGTCAGAAGCTCCTCCAGAGAATCGCTCACTCTCGTCGGTGAGAATGAAGCGCAGTCTTCGCCGGCGTACGACCCTCCGTCAGACATCGAGAGTGAGGCGGAGGATTCGCCCGGCAGCACTGAGAGTCTGTCCAAAGAGCAGCTCTTAAACCGCCTGCACCGGGTCGAGAGAAGCCTCGGCAATTACAGGGGCAAGTACTCAGAGGTGAGGGCTTTTAAACGATCTGATCTCTTGTTGTCAGTCAGACTGTTTGATGGTTTCCTTGGTTTCTGCTGTAAACATAGCAGTGCTGCACTTATGAACTTTAATATGCATTATACAGAGGCAAGATGAAAAGAAAAAATACCATCTAATCTCTTCTAAAGACAGTAAGTTCCCCTCAGACATGCATTCATATAAAGTCCTACCCCTAAATGAATCGTGATTTGAATCTACACAAATTTGAATCGATTTTCAACCGGCTCGCGGTTAATCAATACATCCCTACAAGTTTGTATCTCACAATTTGTACTTTTCTTCTTGCAGCTGTAAATTTTTATACATTTTATAAAAGCCCAGATGGTAGTATTTGAACATAACAATTCCCAATTCATTTTTTGTTTTATTCTAACTCACAATTGCAGAAACAAGGTAAAAGTCACAATTACTTATTTCTTTTTAATTTTAACCAGTGGCTTCAGATTTCTATCCCAGAAATATTACAAATCCTCATTAGGGATTTTAACAAATAATGGCTCATTAATTAGACTTGTAACAATTCTGCCATTCCTGATGCATAGAGTAAATTGGAAAATAAAACACAAACTGGAAAGTTTCGCAGAGTAAGGTTTCTGAGCTGTAATAGTGTTTTAATTTTCTCAAAAAGCTCTTTGGCTCATTTGAAATCGCTTCGTATCCTCTGCTGTAGGATGTGTCCCGAGATAATGGCAGAGTTATAAATCAGTAAAGTTTGCAGTATGAACATGTGTTGCATATGGTTAAGCCCTCATTAAGAGATTATTTGAGCAAGTGTGTTTTGTTCAAGAAGAGCTCAGGCCTCTAGTACATGCCACAGTTGAACAGAAATCTGAGATAATGCACTGCTCTGACAGGAAGTGGTTTATCTGACCTGTTTACACCTGATTCAGTCACTCAGACCACCTCAGGAATGAGTGAGGCGTGTCTAATGCCTGATTGCCATTGTCGTGTGTGTCCCAGACAACATTGAAGTACTTCAGGGTGGTTACATGAAATGATTTTGGAAAAACACATGTATGCTTGCACAGGATATAATGGAGCAGCTTTTTTATTCCTTTACGTCACACTTATGTAAAATGTGACCTGCTCTTGTATGAAACAGTGTTGTTATTGTTAACTAACACTAAAGCTATTAAAAAGGGTTTTTTTTTGGTAATTGAAAGAAAGCTGAAATAAAATAAAATCCAAATTGAGAATTTTAGGAAAAAAACTTTGAAAGGCAAGTTTCATAACAAAAATTAGAATTAACTGAAGTTGAAGTACTAAAGCCATCCATCCTGAAATTACTGAAATTAAAAAGGAAATAAAAATTATGGAAATATAAAAATGACAAAACATAAAATTACTAAAACTTAAATATTAAAACAGAAAAAAATATAAAAAGTAAAAAACGTAAAAATTATAACTAATTTAAGTCAATATGAAAGACATTTAAGCTAAAGTGCCAAAATCATCCATCAATCTTTAAATTACCGAATTGAAAATTAAAAAAAAAAAAAAACATGAAAACAAAATAAAACAATAAAATAAATCAATTAAAGCTGAAGTACTAAAATCATTCATCCATAAAAAATTAGTCAAATTAAAATGGAAATAAGTGTTTTAAAGCTATATATAAAAAAAAAAATAAAAAAATGACAAAACGTATAACAAAATTACTAAAACTTAAATTAAAATAAAAACTGAAAATCTAAAAATAAAAAATATAAACAATTAATATTATGTAAGTAAATAACACAGAAATCCAATCAGAAATTATAACTGAAGTTAAATTTATAATAATAATATTAAATTATTATTATTATTATTAATATTATTATGCACATGACAACATTAGAATTTCCTCCTTTACTTTAGTTGTCAGTTGAACTATTGCAATTTTTTTCAGTAGTTTTTTTTTCCCCATTAGTTTTTTATCTACTTTTTCTTAAAAATGTGAACATTTCATGGAGTATGTTCAATTCAAATCAATTCAGGTTTATTTGTATAGCGCTTTTCACTATACAAATCATTGCAAAGCATGAAGTTTCTACAATATATTTATCATTTGTGATGTATAGTTGCACTTATTGCCCACCACCGGAAAGAGGGATTGTGTATCAACACCTGACCTTCAACTAGTTGAGACATACACATGCATTGACTAGTGGCAGAACTAATCAACTAGTCAGTCTGATCAGACGTGATCACTGATTTGAGAATGGACTGATGTTTTCTCTCTCTCTCAGTTGGTTACAGCTTACCGAACCGTACTCCGGGATAAAGAGAAAACGCAGGTAATGTCATATTCAGTCGATGCAGCAGAATAAATGGCTGTAGTTTGTTTTCCTGATGTTTTTCCTTTAATGAGTTGCTGTATTTGCTCTGCTGTGAGGTCAGTCTGTCATTCATCTCTGTCTGTGTGTTTCTCAGGCCATCCTCAGCCAGAGCCAAGATAAAGCCCTGAGAAGAATAGGGGAGCTCAGGGAGGTTCGTCTGGCACACACTTTAATTATTCATCACAGGCTCTGCCGTCAATGCTTTTTCGATATCTCTATTACTGCTCGATTCACACTGTGTATTCACAATACAGCTAACGTCTGCAGTGTGATGTCTTTTTTTAGAGACAGTTTAGGATCTGCTTTTGATTGAGGACAATAAATAAAAAAATTAAATTGAACGTGACAATATAAAATAAAATAAACCATGAATAAAATAAAATAGCGTTATATTGAATCAGTTTTTGTTTTTAGAATTTCATTTTAATTTCAGTTAAAGTTCTAGTAATTTTGTTGCGTTTTTGTCATTTAAATTAAATAATGAAAAAAAAAACTAATATATGTATTTAATGTGCTTTTTATTTGTAATTGAACATTTAAATTGAGATTTAATTGATATATATAAAATCCTGTATATATGTAAATATGCATTTTTCTAATTATTTCTAATTGTTATTTTTATATAATATTTTAGGTTTATACGTGATATTAATATACAATTTATATATTTATATACAGTAATCACCCACCATTCGCCATTGTGCTATTGAGCAAAATATTTTGTTTTAATTTTGTTTTTATTTTATTAATACATTATATCTATATATTATTATTTATTCATACATGGTTTATTTTTATATTATATTATTTATTTAGGTTTTTTTTTTTCATTTTTTATTTGGTACATTTTATTTTATGCATGGTTTATTAAATTTTTTCTTTTATTTTATTTTATAAATGCATTTTAGTTTATTTTATTGACGCAGTGTGTATTTTATTGTTATATAAACTTTCTAACTGATATTTGTATGTAATATTTAATGCATATATATATAAATATGCATTAAATATGAGATAGAGAAAATTTATATATATGCATTTCTTAAAATACTTTAGAATTATTTCTATAACATGTTACATAAATATATAATTTTTGGATTTTATTATTAGTATATAGTTTTATTTTTTCTCAACATTGAGCTATTGTATTGAGCCTCATATCTCCTCCTCAGGAGCTTCAGATGGACCAGCAGGCCAAGAAACACCTGCAGGAGGAGTTTGACGCTGCTCTCGAGGAGAAGGACCAGATGATCACTGTGCTTCAGACGCAAGTACACAAGTGTTCTGTGTGTGTTTATCTCTCATTGTGCATGTCCTAGTTATCAGAGGTGATACTGAAGCTGTTGTCTTCAGGTGTCTCTCTTGAAGAAGCGTCTGCAGGCGTCTGGAGGTGTGCTTTCCTCTGAGTCCGAGACCTCTCAGTCCACAGATACAGTCGATGCAAACACTGACATTCAGAGCCCTTCGAAAGATGCCGGCTCGACGCTTAACACAGGTGTGTGCAGGTTTCCAAGTTCCCAGAACATTTTTCTACACTAAAGTCATCTTTAACCTGTTTGTGTTGTGTGTGTGTGGCCAGCAGAGGGCAGCGGAGAGCCAGGCAGCGCGGTGGACCTGGAGGCGCTTCAGAAGCGAATCAAAAGGCAAGAGAGTCTCCTGCAGAGATGTAAAGAGATGATTCGATCCAGTAAAGAGCGCAGCGCTCAGCTGACCAGCGAGAACGAGGTTCTACAGCAGCAGCTGCAGGAGAGACTGCAAGAGCTTGAGAAAATGAAGGTACGGGAACAGTAAATAAGACACAAAACACAAAGAACATCTAGTTTTTGCTTAGCTGGGTTATTTAGGGATTTTTATCATGTTCAAACCCAGCGTGAGGTGATTATTGAGCTTCACCATTGAGCTATTGAGCAAAATAACAGTTTTATTAATTTTTATTTTATATTTATTTGTCATTTTATATTTTATTCATGCAGGGTTTAAATTTAGTATTATTATTTACTATTTACTATATATTATAACTTTTTTTGTATTTTATATTTATTTTTTATACATTTTATTTTAATCATAAAATTATAATATTTATATTTATTTGATTAATTATACATTATATTATATACACACATTTTATATTTTTTTAACTTAAGTTTTTTCATTTATTTTATTTTATTTTCATTTTATATTTTATTTATACAATATGAATTATTTATTTAATATTTTGATTAATATTTATTTAAAAAATATATATTTTCATATGTTTGTTATTTTATTCATGTTTGGTTTGTTTTAATTTTATCTTTTGTTATTGTTATTCATGTATGGTTTCTTTTTTTTGTTGCAACATTTTCTTTTATTTTATTCATACATGGTTTATATTATTTTTATTATTTATATTTGTTTATTTATTAATTATTTAATTTTATATATTAGTCATGCAGAAGTTGTGTAAGGTTATTTTAATAATTTATTGTTTATTTACTTCATTCATACATGATTTATTTTCTGTTGTATTTTTTCTTTTATACTTGCATGGTTTATTTTATTTTTCGTTTATGTTATTCCTGCATGTTTTATGGTTTATTCATGCATGCGGAGGGCTGAGAGTGTGTTTCCTGTGGATGTGATGTGTTTGTGCTGTGTGTGGGAACAGCGCTCAGCGGGACTGAGAGAGCAGAGGTTAACATTAACCTCTCCCTGCCTCAAACAGCGTACAGACACACATTACAGCCCGTCCGATCCCACCGTCACACTCGCTGACACTAAAACACACCAGCTGAAGCTCAGCTTCATTTCAGATTTATGTGAAACACTGAAACACTGCATTAAATTAAAACTAGATTTGTACTTTTTCTGAAGAAAAAGTGCACTGGAAAGTGCTATTAAAGTCCGAGTAAAAAATTAATACACACAAATAATAATTCTAACCTGTACAAACAACACAAATCAGAATAAAAAAATGTTCCAAAATAATAAAAAATATGAATTAATTAAAAAACAAATTATTGCATAAAATAAAATAAAAAAATTACTTAATTTTAATAAATGTAAAAAACAATATTTTAAAGAATTAATAAAATATAAATATATAATATATAATTAAATATATAAATGATATATAAATAAAAATCAATATTAAAATTATTTTATTTTTGTTTATTCTATACCATTTAAGTTTATTTGAATAATATCTGTATGATATGCATTATATCGATATATAAATTATATTTTCAATTATATATATAAATATATATATATATATATATAGGCTTATTTTTAATTTAAAATTTTTTAAATTTGATTGAGTGTCAAGTGTGTGTGTGTGTGTGTGTGTATATATAAAAACAATTATTTGTTTATTATATTACATATTATTATTATTATTATTATTATTATTATTATTATTATTGAAACTTGAAAATTTTATTTATATATCGAAAATGCATATCATGCAGATGTTATTCAAATAAACTTAATAAACTTGTGCACTCTGTGATCAAAAAGTACATTTATTTACATTTAAATTCATTAATTTACACTTTTATCCAAGCAAATTTTTTTGAGTTGTGAGAGTCAAATTCTCCAGTTCAAGAAAAACCAGCAGGAAACAGAAAGTAACCGCCGTTGCCTAAAAGAGTGGCGTTCTGCGCTAGAGGCGACGATCCACAACCGCTGGCTGCTGTCCTGGACTGTAATTGAGGTTTGATTGTGGGTCTGGTGCGACGACTCCACGGGCTGCTGTGATGTGGCCTGCTTTGTGTGTGTGTGTGTGTGTGTTTATCTGTGGCGGGAGACACGATAATTATTCACAGCTCCTTGGTTGCTGTTTTAACGTAATCGCTTGGTCATGAAAGATATGCTATAGTAATCTGAAAAATCAGTATGAAGGCATTTAACAGTTGCAAAGCCTTGCATTACAGTGTTTTCGGCATGTTCTTAAGGGTATCGCAACAGAAAAGATCCCACTTAAGATAGTTTATATGCTTAACCGTTCAAGTCTTGTATAGCCAGACTTATTGGATGTGCAAAGTGTTTTTGATATACAGTCAAACATTTTTCCACATTTTGCAGGTTAAAGTTTCAGGTCACTACATTTCCAGCTGGCCTCTGCATTTCCAAGCAACTCACTTTCTAATCCAGGTTGTCTAGACCAGCTGGCTCTGGGGGCTTTATTATAGATGCCCAATAAGTGTTGATTATTATTCTGAGAGTAATGTATTAAGATCCATCATCGCACACTCACCATCTGTCATCTGTGTTTACCAGGAGCTGCACACTACAGAGAAGACGAAGCTGATCACGCAGCTGGGAGACGCCAAGAACCTCATCGAGCAGCTGGAGCAGGACAAGGTGAGAGAGAAGCAGGACATGCTTGAGTTCGCTCCTCAGAAGGGTTCAGCTATGTTGTGCGTCTGCCACGGGACGGTTTGTGAGCCAGCAGGAGTAGAAGTACAAATTCCACTGGCCCTCTGAGCGAAAGACAAAGATCAGTTATCCCGGAAAGGCTTTTTAAAATGATCGGAAAACATATTTCCTGTGGGTCGCTCACTTTGACATGTTTGCGTATAAAATTAAGACTGGAGATAATGTCTTGATTATTGTTTTAGGACGCTGGTCAAGCAGGGTCCAAATTGAGCTTTTCTCTGCCAATGGAGGCTGAACTGACCAGTTAAAATATTTTTATAGGCCATTAAATTGTATATTTTATTATTTAAAATGTGTATGTGTGTGTATATACTGTGTGCGTGTGTGTGTGTGTGTGTGTGTGTGTGTGTGTGTGTGTGTGTAGAAATACATATATTTCATTATTTTTAATAATAATAATAATAAAGCATATAATTGAAAATAATAATAATAATAAAATGTAAGTACAATAAATAAATGCATATAAGAACATGCATAATGTATAATTACCTTTATATAATTAAAAATTATATATATATATATAATGTTTATATATTTTCATTATTTTTAATATTGTTAATTTATATATATATTTTTTACTTGTTGCAAAATTTGTAAGTTTTATTTATGTGTTTGTGTGTGTAAAATCTATGAATTAACATTCCTATCTATATATCTATATAGATATATATATAGATAGATAGATATGTAATTTATTGATATATTAGATAGATAGATAATTTAAATATATGAATATTAATATAATCAAATATAATAAAAATATATTAATCAATTTGTATTATTATTGAAACATATTAAGAAATATTTAATATATTTAAATATATGAATATTTTGTTTGTATCAAGTATTATAAAAATAAAAAAATCAACTTTAAAACAAATAATATCGCAACATAACATACAAAAAACAAAATATACAATAACAAAAACAAGCAAAACATTCTAATAATGATATATACTATAACATACAATAAATTGAATTTTTTGTTTTTTCATCTTGGTTGAATGTTAGTTTTGCATGCTATGATCAAAATTAGTCTTTGAGATGTCATCTAAGCTAGATTCATGTGAAATATGGAGAGCTGTCTGTCTGCTACTGAGTTGTGATCAAATCAGTCACGTTGTGTTTAGCCTTTGACCTTCACTCTGCAGGATAGAGATCATTGCCACTTGGGTCATTGTATGGAATGCGAAAGAGTGCAAACATACGTCAGAAACAATTAGAGGTGCGTCCTCAAACTGAGCACAGAACCTGCTGTAAGGAACAGGAACCTGGTTTGCAGGAACCACATTTGTGCTAGAGACTATTTGGACATAATCAGCAGTGGACATCAGAAAATGAAAAAGTAACCGCAATACTATGCATTAGAGGTTTTTGTTTTTCAGGGGCTTTTCAAAATCAACATCCCCAATGAAGTCATATGAGCTTTGCATGAGGACCAGACCAAAATATGATCATACTGACTGAAAATCTGGGATGAGTGCATTTAATATTTTGGTGAACTACCCCTTTAATGGTCACCTATGGCATTATTTTGAAGGAATGGTCATTGCTGAAACCAAGCGTCAGATGCATGAGACTTTAGAGATGAAGGAAGATGAGATCGCTCAGCTGCGCTCCAGACTCCAGCAGACCCTCGCTCAGAAAGACGAGCTCCAGGAGCAGAAAGAGAAATCAGAGAAAGCAGGTGAGTGAGACTTCCCCTCTCTCTGTTTCCCGCCCTTGTGTCTGCTTGACCTAAATGCACTTTATGTGACTCTTTCCCAGCGTTTGAAGAGCTGGAGCGAGCTCTAGGTGTGGCTCAGCGGGCGGAGGAGGCGCGCCGTCAGCTGCAGGTGAGCGTGGAGGAGCAGGTGAAGCAGGTGGAGAAGGCCAGCGAGGAAGAGAGGAGAAGCTTGCAACAGGAGCTGAGCAGAGTCAAACAGGAAGTGGTCACCATTATGAAGGTGTGTATGAAAAAAAATAGGGTGGAAAAGCTAAATTTGGACTGTTTGTGCCACAGAAAACTATAAAAAGACCTTTTCCATATTAATAAAACATCTGTTGCTGTGTCATGCATATTTTATTTGTTTTCACAGGTGTAACTTCTCAACATCAGTATCGTTTTAGAGCTACATCCTGTTAAACTTTGGATGGTTTTGCGGAGATGCTTTAATTTAGACACTAGGATCAAGAATATTCAATCATTATGTTTTGTGTTTTGATATGCTGCTTTTGCCTTTTCTCTGTCCCCATTTGCACTTGACCTGTTTAAAGTTATTTTGCCTGGAAAAGCCATCAGTCCACTCACAGTGTCACATTCATCCTGAGATTTGTCTGGATGAGCGGTTAAACGTTCATGACTGCACAGTTCCCATGAAACCTGTGTGTTTTTATGGATCTGCACACCTTTAGTCTCTTCCTTTGTGTATTGGAGTATGATTCATTAACTAAAGGGCAGCAGTAAATCAAAATTGACCAAATTGATGCCACATTTACAGCTCACCATTCTGCCTGCATGTATCTGAGATAGAAAGAAATTCAGCTCTGTTTCATTCATCAGGTCTTATAATCCTTGCCATAACAAAGACGCATGAACTATGTTTCTGTTTCCCTTGCCAATAATTCATAGAAGAGTGACATTTTGAGTCAGCGGATTATTCCGCCAAAGCATGATGCTTTGGGGAATAGTTAACTATATTTCCAATTCTGATGGTGAAACTTTTAAGGTTGTCCATGAGGAAATGTTAAATATACTTTGAATGCAAATCAATGCAATGTGAGATTAACACTTTTTTGGTCAAATATTAAGTTTTGTCATTTATCATTGTTTTTTTTTTTTTGTCATAGCTAGGTTACATATGACAAAATTTCACAAAATGGCTTTGTGAACATTAGAGTGTCAGTATTTTAAAATGTCCATCAAACCTGACAAATGTTAATATTTTGTCACGATTTCTTTCTTTTCAGAAGTCCTCAGAGGACAGGATAGCAGAAATGGAGCGGTTACATTCAGAGGCTTTGGCTAACAAAGAACAGGAACTGAGTGCCCAGATCAAACAAGCTGTGGTATGCCCTAGTTTTCATTTCTGTTGTAACTTATGATTAGTTAATGCAAATATTAGCTATTTGGATGTAGGTGTTTCCTAAGTTATTTGCACCATTACTCTTTATTTGTCTCAGGAGCAGTGTCGTGAAGAATTGTTGCGGTCGGCACAGGAAAGAGAACAGCAGGCATCTCTCGCTCTGGAAGAGGCTGAGCTGCAGAAGGCTGCAATTCAGACTGAGGGAGAGAACAAAGCCAAGGAACTACAACTAGAGTTGGAGTCGACCAGAACGGTGAGTTTATCTGCCACCTTATCTGAGGATAGATCAGCAGGATATCCTTAATGTAGTTGAATAGCCAAATTAACCAGTAGACTTGAAGCCAGCATGAATGAGAATGTGAATAAAAACAATGCCATATCTCAGCACTGTACATTTCTTAAAATGGTAATTTTTTTTCTTTTTACAGAGAATTCAAGAACTTGAGAGTTGTCTAGGTAGCTCGGAGAAGGATTCTGCCAAGTCGGATGAATTCTCTGCACAACTTGAAGAGCACAGAAAGAAACATGAGGCTGAAATAGCTGCTCTAGAAGAAGCACATAAGCAAGAGCTAGAAAAGACAAAGACAGAGCAGATAACAGCCCTTACCCAGCAGCATGATGCTGCTTTGGAGGAGCTTGTGCAGAAACATAAAGCAGAAATCGAATCTATACTGAAAGACAAGGAGGAACAGTTCCATTCTCATGTGGAAGACATGAACAAAAAGATGCTTGATAAACTGAGTGACAAACAAACCGAGATTGAGACCCTGTCTTCTGAGCTTAGCGAGGTACTGAATAGTAAACAACAGTTGGAAGAAAGACTGTCTGCTGTGGAGACCACCAGTGAAACCGCAAGACAAGAATTTGAGGACAGACTCAAGGAAGAACAAGTAAAATATCAGGCTGAGATTGAAGCTGCGAAACAGAAAGAACAGTCGTTTGCAGGGGTGGAGAAAATGCTGAAAGAAGAGATAAATCAGCTGAAGATTGTGTTGGAGGAGAAGGAAAAAGCAGTAGAGGAACATGTGCTAAGAGAAATGACTTTGCAAGAAGGAAGTGTGCAGTTGGAGGAGCTTCGACTCAGGGAGCAGTCAAATAAAGAGGCCCTTGAGAAATCAAGATCTCAGATAGGCACACTTACAGAAGAACTCCAGCAAACCAAGAATCAAGTGAAAGATCTTGAGCAAACCCTTCAGGCAATGCGTAATGATAGTCAGGAGAAAGAAGTGTGTCTTGAACAAAAGACAAGTGAACTTCAGGAACTTGTGCAGAAGATGGAGCAAGTCAAGAGAGAACTATTGGAAAAAGAAAATTTGCATGCTGCCACCTGCAATACGATGCAAGAGGAGCAAAACCGACTGAGAAAGCAGCTGGATGACCAGAAGAGTTCTCATGAGAAGAAACTTGAGAACATTAGGAAAGACGTGGATTGCAAGCTGAAATCCCAGGAAAATAAGATGGAGAAATTAAGACAGAAACACAAAGAAGCACAGGACAAGTTGAAGAAGCAGCTTCAGGATCAAGAGGAGAATGCCAAAGCGGAGTTATCCAAGAAAGCCCAAGAGATAGAACTGAAAGACCAGCAACTGAAGGAGAAGATCCTTGAGATGGCGCAAGCAAGCTCTGAGGGCCTCAGCACCACCATGTCTGATTTGGAGGCCAATCACAAAGAGCACTTAGACAAGCTTCAACTGACTCATAAACAAGAGCAGGAAGATCTTATTCGTCGCTGGCAGGAGAAACTCAACCAGAATGAGGAGGAGTTGCAAGAAACACATGCTCAGTCTTTGCAAGAAAAAGCCCAAGAGTTGGAGGAAATCTCGCAGCTGCTTTCGGTCAGCAGGGAAGAAAAGGAACAAGTTATGAAAGACATCCAGAACCTCAGGGAGGAGCTTGCCATGAGGGAAACCACTGTGCAAAAACTACAGACAGAGCTCAGAGAGGCAGCAAGCAAGCTGGAAAGTTTATCTGAAGGGGAGGGTTTACTTAAAAGACAAGCTGAAACCATGGAGAAGAATCTGAACCAGGCCTTGAATGAAAGAAGCCTTTTACAGGATAAACTGAGAAAGGCAGAGGAAACTAGTAAGGAGAAATTGCAGAGCATATCTGAAGAGTTGGTAAACGCCCAGCAAAAGTTGAATATGCTTGAAATGTCCAAGTGTAAAGAGGGTGAAGATCTCCAGAGGACTCTTGAAGAAAAAACTGCTGAACTCCAAAATAAAGAAAAAGAGTTCCAGGCACAGTTGTGTGCCATCACAAAAGAATTTGAGCAGTGTTGTCAGGAAGCCCAGGCTAAGTTAGATGGCTTCTCTGTCGACCTGTGTAAGAAAGTTGAGGAACGTGTTGGGGAGTTACAACGTCGGGTCGTAGATCATCAGAATAAGGTCACATATCTAAGAAATATTATCATGATGAAGGACAACAGAATTAGCACTTTAGAGAAAGAACTTCGGCAGACTTTGGATGAGAACCATAATCTAAAGAGCTCTCTTGATGAAGTGACTCTTCAGTTAAGTTCAAGTTCAGAGACTCTTAAAGCCTTGCAGGCTGAAAGGGAGTCTCTGCAAACCAATGTAGATAATCGCTCCCAGGTACTTTCTGAGAAAGACCTTCAAATCCAGCAGCTCCGTGAGGAAAAAGAACACGTATCAGAAAATCTCAAAACAAATGTTTTGCAACTCAGCAATCTAGAATCAGTCATAAATGACTTGAAGACCCAGTTAGCAAGTAGCATAACTGAGAAAGAACAAGCCATATCTCTGCTGAATCAGCAGCACAATGATGACAAGGAAAGAGTAACATGCCAAATGGGGGAGACGGTGGAAAGGCTAGAAAAAGAGAAGACCTCACTTCAAGAGCAGGTAGACTCACTCAGGCATAAGTTCTCTGAGCTGAAAAAGAAGTTCAGTCAGAGTCACAACACTGTTAAGTCTCTTCAAGATAAAGTTGCAGACATGGAGAAGCAGATTGCGGAGAAGGACGAACAACTTCAGATGCTCACTGCCAGCATTGACAATCACTCCATTACCAAGTCCGAGATGGACCAGGCTCTTAATGAGAAAGAACAGAGGGTTCATGCCTTGACCTCAGAGCTGGAAAGCTGCTCAAAAAAAGTTTGTGATCTGGAGGAGCAGCTAGAGTTGCGGACAAAAGAGCGGGAACAACTTGCAGCTGATTTGCAGCAGCACCTTACCATTAGGGAGAATGAAAAGATGGAGCTGATGAAGCAGGTGCAGGAAGCTCAGGACCAAAGCTCTCAAAACGGTTCCTTAATCCAGAAAACTGAGGAAAGTCTTCAGTCTTTGAGGAAAGACTTTGAAACAGCCAAGCAGGAACTGGAATCCCAGCGGAATGACTTTGAGAGGGAGAAGGCTGAGATCCTGAGGGCGAATGAAGAGGCTGTGAAGGCAGCCAAAGAAAAGGCGTCTGCCGAAACGGCTGGTAAAGTAGCAGAGTTGAAGAAGAAGGCAGAGCAAAAGATCGGTATGATTCGTAAACAGTTGACATCACAAATTGAGGAAAAGGAGCAGGCTATCAAAGGCTTGCAGATGCAGTTGGAAGGCATCAAGCAAACCCAGAATGAAAAAGAAGAACGTATAAAGTCTCTAGAGGAACTTGAGAGGACAATGGAGGAGGCCACTGCAAAATTAAAGGAAGAGCATGTAAAACATCAACAAGAATTGCAGCAGAAAGAAAACGAGGAAAGACAGGCCTCTCTGCAAAACTTAAAAGATATGTATGACGAGAAGCTTGCTGCTCTTCATAAAGACATTTCTGCAAAAGAGGAACAATCTGCTACTGCTGCTATTGAAGCTTCTTCAAGACTAGGAGAGCTTGAGACCAAACTCTCAGAATCTAATGAGCAGATTGCAAACTACCAAACAGAGGTAAGTCGCCTTAAAGCAGACCTGCTTGAACAGACAACTCGAGTGCAGGAGCTGCAGCAGACATGCTTGGATCTTCAAGAACAGATTAAGGAGAAACAAATTGAGGAAGTTGAGAAGGAACATGTTTCTGTGCAAATGTCAAGCAGTAGATTAGGAATGGAGCCTACAATGTTAGCGGCCAAGGAAAACATGGACGCTATCAGGAACCAAGATGATTGGACAAGTCAAAAGGACTTGTTGGTGAAGGAATATGAGGAGAAACTCCAAGATTTGCAGCAGAGGTTACAAGAGAAAGAAAATGAGCTAAAAGCACAACAGAGTTCACCTCAAGGAAATGGGGAGACTGTTAATGAGTGCCTAATCAACAATACAAACACCTCAGAGAATGATCTTCAGAGAAAGATGGTAGAGGCTGAGAACGAGAAGCAGAAGCTCCACAAAGATTACACCAGACTACAGAAAGACCTTCGGTCTCTAAGGAAAGAGCATGAGAAGGAGCTGGAATTCCTGAAGAAGGAAATGGCTGAGGATACCGAGAAGAAGCTGAAGTAAGATTTATGTGACAATTTTAGAGACCGTTTGTGGATAAGGATGCATATATCATGCTACAATATTGTTATCAGGGTTCACATGGTTGATCTTTTCAGGCTTGAAATGGAAGATATGGAAATGAAACACAATTCTGCTCTTAAGCAGTTAATGAGGGAGTTTAATACTCAGATGACCCTGAAAGAAAAGGAACTGGAAGGTTCAGTGAAGGAAACCATTGGTAAGAAGAACATGTAACTTATTTCTAAGAGTCTCCTAGAACTATTTTCCGGATCTACTGGGGTGGGCGATATACCAAACTATAGAAATTTGAACTATCGTCTCTATCGTGGTTTCACGCTCCAATGACATTGCTGTGCTATGTGGTCACAAAAACGTTTACATGCATTTTAAGCATTGCGGTTTAAAAACAGGTGATTTTAAGCCGTTGAAATGCAATCAGCAGCGAAAGAGAACTCCTGTAGCTATATGCGTGTGATGTCTGAAAGGCGCGCACATGAGAAGATGGTGCTCATAGAGCGTTGGAGTATTGATCGGAGTTATTTTCACCAATTTATAGGCCTTGTACAGTTAAATACACATACTTGTATATGTCATAATTAGGACTGGATGCGAAAATCGAATGCGATTTTCATGCGCATCTCGTCAGTAAAGCCAGTTCTGTGATTAGTAGTAAATCTCCTGCACGTGCTTTCAAATGAATACAAAGAGCTGTAGTTCACTGACTGGTTTAAGTGAAAGCAAACAGCTGAGAATAAGATAAGACTAGAATTCTGCAATTCATGATTCTTAAAAAAAAAAAAAAAAAAAAAGTGATATAAGATTTTGGTCATATCGCCCACCCCTAGGCTCTACAGTACAAATGTACTGTTAATTGCTCATGCATGGTAGTTCTGTTTTCTGGACACTACTATGATGGCTATAATACCATGGCACGGCGTTCTTTGGAGTACATTGTGGTAAGATGCAGTGCAATTGTATGTATTAGGTCGTTTAAATATTTAAAGGGATAGGTCATTAGAATATTTAAAGGAATAGGTCATCCAAAAGTGAAAAATTGGCAACATTGGTCCACATTTATTTATTTATTTTTGTATTAAAGGAGCATTGTGAACATTCTGGCTGACATTTTTTTTGTGTTCCATGGAAGAAAGAAATTCATATTGCTTTTGGAGCAATGTGAGGACGTATAAGGCAATATTTTCACATTGGAATGAAGTACTTCTTTGAGTAAAACAAAAATATTGTTTAAAATACTGAATAAGATCAAGTACAGAAGTCTTGGAAAGCACTGTGGACATGAAAAAACTGTGTTTTTATAGTTCACATTTGTTGATTTACTGGCCTCAGGAAATATGAAATTTGAAATTCATGATTGGTTTACCATGTGTTTTCAATCCTGCCATTTAATGCATCCAGTCTGGAAATGAGTGGTTTACACTCAGTGATTGTAACTTCATGGTGACCTTCTTACTGTACTTTCCTGTTTATTATTTCCACACAGAGAAAGCTCAGGGTGTTGAAGCTGAGCTTCTAACTAGCCATCGAGAAGAAGTCAGTCAACTTCAGAAAACAATCGCTCAGAAGGAAGAAGACCTGAACAGAATGGTTCAGCGTTATGAACAGGTCCTTCAGGTACAGCAAAATAATGTGAAACTGTATCTTTTGTATGTAATTGTGAGTTAATGACCAGCAGATGTATTATACGTTCAACTTTATAGAAAGTCACAGGAAGAATTTTGTGAGGAGTTTATTGCTTTTCCTAAATTCCCCCACATAAATTCAGTAAGCTCAGGTTTCAGCTAATAGTTTGTGTATCATCAGGAAACACTTACCTCAGTCAACTAGCACCTCAGATTCTCCCTAGAGCTGTAGGGAATGATGCAGGCCTTATGCTGCTTACTTCCATCCTGACAGAGGAGTATGCTAACTGTTTGAAGAGAAGTGACATACAGCCAAGTATGGTGACCCATACTCAGAATTCATGCACTGCATTTAACCCATCCAAAGTGCACACACACGGCAGTGTACACACACACTGTGAACACACACCCGGAGCAGTGGGCAGTTATTTATGCTGCGGCGCCCGGGGAGCAGTTGGGGGTTCGGTGCCTTGCTCAAGGGAACCTCAGTCGTGGTATTGCCGGCCCAAGACTCGAACCCACAACCTTAGGGTTAGGAGTCAAACTCTCTAACCACTAGGCCACGACTTCCCCATTTGTGATAGGATTATTCCTGTATCTTATAGATCTATTTGTTTACCCCTGCATTTTAAGATCCAAGTTTATGACCTGAAAATGAATACCGTTTAGCAGCACTGTAAAATGGTTCAGATAGAAACGGCACATTTGCTCAGAGTTTGGTCTTCCTGTAGAGTCGTGAGGTGGAGATGGGCGACCGCGTGTGGGAGGTGCAGAAGGAGTTAGAAGAGCTACAGCAGAGGAGTCTCAGCGGCCCTCAGGTACAGTCACAGTTTACACACCATGTCCTGCTGGGAGCCATTTATTTATGTATTTACTATGGATATGCATTAAAATTAGAGTTGTCATTTTTGTTTAAATGTTAATTTTATGCAAATGTAAATCTTAAAATAATAATGCAATTAAACATGCAATCCAATTAATTTTTTTTTTTTTTACGTTTATATCATATATAGTGGTATATTAGCGTATATCTGTTAATTAATTTATATTAATAATAATAATTATTATTATTTAATATATAATTTGTACAAATAAATAATATAATTATTTATAATTTAATTTAATTTTGATATATAAATAAATAAATAATATATATATATATATATATATATATATATATATATATATATATATATATATATAATATATATATATATATATAAAATTGAAAGTATTTTATTTTAAATAATAGAATACATTTGATTAAAGGGTTAGTTCACCCAAAAATTAAAATTATGTAATTAATGACTCACCCTCATGTCGTTCCAAACCCGTCAGATCTCCGTTCATCTTCGGAACACAGTTTAAGATATTTTAGATTTAGTCTGAGATAGGGCTGTGCGATTAATCGAAATCGAATAGAAATCGCGATTTGAGACGTTTGCAAATCGCAAAAGCCTGCGATGTGGACGCAGTTTCTTCTCTACCCGGAAGAGAAGACAATGCTGAATAAAGTCGTAATTTTTGTTATTTTTTGACCAAAATGTATTTTCGATGCTTCAACAAGTTCTAACAGACCCTTTGATGTCACATGGACTACTTTGATGATGTTTTTATTACCTTTCTGGACGTGGACAGTATACCGTACATACATTTTCAATGGAGGGACAGAAAGCTCTCGGACTTAATCTAAAATATCTTAAACTGTGTTCCGAAGATGAACTGAGGTCTTACGGGTTTGGAACGACATGAGGGTGAGTCATTAATGACATAATTTTTGGGTGAACTAACCCTTTAAAACTGAAAGCCATAATTAAAGTAATAAATCTTATGATGTTTTTTCTCTCTATCTATTAGCTTGAAGCATTAGTGTTTGCTCAAGTTATTTAGTTATTAGTTTGTTGAGCTTCAACAATTAATCTTACATACAAAATGTTGTTTCCCATCTAAAAGTGATTTATAAATAAATTAACCATTATTCTTATTCTGAGCTGAAATTTGTCTTTTTTTCTTTTTTTTTCTTTTTTTTTTTTGTTGTTGCATGAATTACTTTGTAGTGTTCCTTATTTATAAGATTAAAGTATCTGGTTAATAAATGAATATAAATGTAAATCACAGAATCAAAATGTTGAAATGTCAAATAAGGTGGATGTGTTACCAGTGATAAATTTAATGATATTAACCTAAGAAGTTAACTGGACAGCCAAGTCTTACAAGGTACTGTCTTAGTCTTTAGTCACATAATTGACTTAATTTTCAGACTTTAAATTGCAGTATAATAGTTTCAATCCAGAATAGGAAAAAGGAATGAATTTCCCGAAAAGGCTTGGAATGCGTCCCTGAGAAAGGGGCCCTAAACAGACAGTCTCTGTTCTCAATTAACCCCTCAGAGAGCATCCTGAGCTGTTAGATTTATGCCATGGTGCCGCTCTCAGGTGAGCACTGCATGCTTGGAAAGAGGCAAAAAGTTGAGCCTTGTTCGGGATAAAGTGGTCCTCGTGTGTTCGGTGCGCTTAAAGCGCTCTCTCACAGTGCACCTCTGGAGCCCATGCTGCATTTTTGCAGTCTGATGTCACAAGTCTGTATGCAAACACAACTCAGAAAAAAGTTTATATATTAATATTTGCATAATAATGCAGTTGTGTGACCTGCCGCTTCTGTTTTGTGTTTCAGGGTCTTGAAGAGTTAAAGGTAGGTTTTATTTCCTTCTATTTTTCTGATTAATTCCCATCGACAGTCTGAGTGGTGTAATGACTGCTCCATATTACGATTTTTTTCAGTAAGAAATTAATACCTTTATTCAGCAATGATGCATTAAATTGATCAAAAGTGACAGTAAAGAGATTTATAATGTTACAGAAGATAATACACATGCTTTTATTCATCAAAAAATCCAGAAATCACGATTTCCATAAAAATATTGGGCAGCACAACTGCTTTCAATAGTGATAATAATAAGAAATGTTTTTTGATTGTCAAATCAGCATATAAGAAAGATTTCTGAAAGATCATGTAACACATGAAAACTGGAGTAATCATGCTGAAAAATCAGCTCTGTATCACAAAAATAAATTACCTTTTTAAAATATATTCAAATAGTAAATAGCCATTTCAAATTGTAAAAAATATTTAATAATTTTACTGGTTTTGGTATTTTGATCAAATAAATGCAGCTTTAATGAGCAGAAGAGACTAACCCAAAGTTATGAAGAGTTTTGTTCCTCAAGATGTTGCTCTTACTTTCCACTTGTTTATATTTTTGACCTCTGGTCTTTTTCTCTTTGTCCAATCAGGTTCAGCTTGCAGAAAAGACGACCATGTTGAGCGAGGCCAGGCTAAAAGAGCAGGAATACCACGACAGGGTAAGTTAAGAAAAGTACTAAAAAAAAGACAGAGAGCTTAGCTTGTTGGGTGTCTGAACCACTAAACAGGTAGCTAGATATAAACATTGTTGACAGTTTAACTAACTTCAACTGTTGACCTGAACAAGAAAACTGACCGTAGTAGAAGCTAGAAATGCTTGAGTTTGCATGCTTGCACATAGCATGTTTTAGGCTTAAGAAGTGCAAATGACCAAACCTGAGTAGCACACAAAGACAAAGTAGAAGGCAAAGAGAAAGAATGAGAGGAGCGTTTACCAACCGTCACATTCCCAGAGCTCCTGCACTCCTCCAGCTGTGTAAAACTGAAATAAGATTAGATTCATTACACCACACATCTGTTTACTCTTATTTCACCCTTACAAACAGTTACAGCAGCGCTCATGCTGTTTCTCTCGCCCCACACGAACGCAAACTCACACGGGGAGGCACACACTGGATGTACCTTTATTGTTGTAACCCGGCTTCACCCTGGGCCATACGTTATTGTTCATCTGAGGACTAGTGTAGGGGAAGTTAACAGAAAATCCTTACCTAATTTGATGTTCCTTTAAAAAATTGCTTAACTCATGCTATATAATCAGCAAATCTTGGATTCAGTATTTTTACCAATTTGTTTTCTTTACATTGGCATCGGTTTTGGAACAAATCGATTGTAGGTTTCATTGATGTGAGCTTATGCACCTCAGCTTCGGAGTGGGAAAAAAGGTTATTTGTGGGTCATTTTGGCAATGTTCACTCAAAAACTGAAGTGCATAAACTCAGATCAGAGAGGCCTCAGATCAGTCAGTTTCAAAAACAATTACAAAACCTGTGCTAATCGAAAGAAAACCAGTTGATAAAAAGATTGAATCCAATATTTGGTGCTAAAAAAGCATAATGAGAGATTTATAAGCAGATTTTTTTTTGGGGGGGAAGTTGTTTCATCCTGTGTGAGCAAAGTCAATCAGTTTTAGTTTGTATGCAATAATATCAACTAGAATTTTCAGAAAAAAAAAAAAATCCTCTCCAGTCGCTTGGGATAAAAGGATCTTCTAAATGCATTCATGTAAAATGTATTATGCATATTTCCTCGTATTTCATTTCTAAAACTTTTATACAAATATAGACACCAACTTGAGTTCTTTAAGATCAGTTTTGCACTATATATGTGTATTCTTTATTTTCAGATTCATGCACTAGAAGACAAACTAAGACGCTCCCATAAAACCGCAGTGGTGACTCACCTGGGAAGCTCATATAGAGGTAAATAACCTATAAAGATGGTTTTGAATGGTATATGGTCTAGCTGTGGGCAAGCAGAACAATGTTTCTAAAGCCAGCTGTTCTCCAGATGTCATTTACTGTCTTATTTATCTGTTTGTAATATGAATTTGGGGGTTTTAGCCACCTAGTGACAGTAAAATGCTTGTCAAGTATCTCCTGTAGCTCCCAGAGGTTAATGAATGATGTGGTACACTGACCTTTGGTGGATAAACCTCACCTTCATTCTCACTAGCTCCGAGCGATCAGTCACCGCAGGAGAGCCGAGCTTTAACACCCCGCTATCAATCACACACATATGCAGAGCTTAAACATATGGGCAGCTAGAGGAGAAAATCTGCCCCTCCACAGCCCTTCCCTGCTGGTGTAATAAAGAGCTCATCTCTGAAACTAATGGTTTTCACAGACCGCATTTCTCCCCAGTTCCCACGAATGACCCCAGATTCAGACGGCCGTCTCAAAGATCTGCTATGTCTTTTATACTTGCATTGTTTAAGACAAGAACAGTGTCAACATCAGCATCAAAACAAAACCTTTTGAGTTACTTTGGGTTTTGGGTGTGAAAATGCAGACTCAATTTTTATTTTTAGGTGCGCTAGTCATTTAACGACAATATAAAATTAAATTGTAAAGCATAAAATAAAGCGATTTGCATCGCACAATCATGTTTTTTAAACATTCACTATTGTTTTAGAAAGAAATTAACACTTTTTCATCAAGAATGCATTCAATTGTGACTTTAAAGACATTTATAATGATCTGGAATCAAATAAATGCTTTCCTTTCTAACTAACTATTTATCAAATAAAATAAAAAAAAAAAATAAAAAATATCACATTATAAACAAAAATATGAAGCAGCACAACTGGTTTTACCTCTGATAATGTTTCTTGAGCAGAAAATTAACATTAGAATGATTTCTGAAGATCATGTGACACTGAAGACTGGAGTAATGATGCTGAAAATATAGCGCTGCATCACAGAAATAAATTACACTTTAAAATGTATTCAAATAGAAAACAGTTACTTGAAACTGTAATAATATTCCAAAATATTACTGATTTTGAAAGCTTGAAATGAGACGTTTAAGGGACCAATTATGAACACTGAAAGGCAGCAACCTTGGGAGACTCGACTCTCAATTTCAAAACAATTTAACATTATAAAGAAACACCAGTTAGCACAAAATACATAATGCATACATAATTATGGGATAAATTTGTGTCCTTTGTGCAGTTCTAATTAAATTGACCATCTTATTGGGTAAATCATTTTTTTTCTCTCTCACAGATATTGTTGTAAAGGTTTCTGCAGTTGCTTAATCTACAAAATATACTTGCAATGCTGAATTTGTTTTCATGTTGGGAGTGTGTCTGATGCTTACAGTGCTATCTAGTTAGGTGGCTCACTAGGTTTAGGAACACAGCCAGCATCTCTCTGCTTATAAACCACATTAATTATCCTTCTGAATATATTCCCAGATGACTTTGTCCTTTGAAGATATCTCCATCTTTGACATCTCTGTTCTTCATCTTATCTGTGTGGCCTCTACATTAAAGGGACAGTAGTTTATGAAGTCTTTTTGACCTTCTGACTACCTCCCATGAATTACTCATTATTCATTCACAAGAGACACGCTGCCTCTGAAATGCCCCACAAACTACCTGTTTTTGTATATATGTTTAATAGGGTACTAAAATAATTCATGGTGGCACTTTATATTTTCTCTGCATTGATTTCTTTATTATTTATGGAGTTTGTGCATTATCCATTCAACAGTTTAAGCATGTGCTAATAGCGGTCGTAAACCAGTCCCTGTTTCATTCAAACAGCATTGTTCTGGAGATGAGACCGATCGGTGTTGGCCCAGCTGGGCTGATCTGGGGTCAGTCGGACAGGTCGGGTTATTTATTAGCCCCTCATTTCTCCATGCTTCCTGATCAAAGGCCTGTTTGGGTTTCAGCAGCACCCTGATTTCCAGCCCTCTCTCCGTCAAGCCACCCCAGTGTCTTCAGCACTGGTTAAATGAGCTTTCCAGAGAGACACACGGCTCCTGCTAATTGCCGGTCATTCACAGGTTTAATGAGGCAAGACGACTGACTGATCGGTTGTACCTCCTGTGCTGTTTGTGCACGCTAGATACAGTAATGCAAAAGTCAGTTTCACTTAAAAAAACTAATTGCTTAATCCTTACATCACTTCCACAAGACATTCCTGAAGATTAACTGCACATCTGGGGTGCTTGTGATGCTTATGATGTTTACCACATGTGCATATTCTTTTTAGCAAGAGCATGTACACTATTGTTCAAAAGTTTGGGGTCGGTGAGATTGTTTAAATGTTTTTGACAGAATCCACTTCTGCTCACCAAGGCTGCATTTATTTGATTGAAAATACAGTAGAAATGTAAAATATTTTTACAGTTTAAAATACCAGTAATTTTTCAATTGTAATTTATTTGAAAATGTAATTTATTCCTGTGATCAAAGCTGAATTACTCCAGTCTTCAGTGACACAATACCCCACAAAAAAAAATAAAATACTCATATTCACATCAAAAAAAACACCCATAAAAACAAAAATTAAAAAAAATATTGCTCCTCCACATATTTTTGAAAAAAACCATAATACATTTTTTAGGATTCTTTGCTTAATAGAAAGTTCAAAAGAACAGCATTTATTTGAAATAGAAATTATTGTAACATATCTTTATTGTCATTTTTGATCATTTCAGTGCATCCTTGCTGAATAAAAGTATTAATTTCTTAAAAGAAAACTTTTTATGCAAATAAGTTTTTTTTTTTTTTGTCATTTATTATGTGCATCTAATACATAAATTTTGTGAGGTACAGAATTGTGTTGTTCTCCCTAATTAATATAAACAGTTTCTAAATGTGACGAGTTGGGTGTAGTGGTTGAGCTGGGCTGCTTAATGTTGTGTTGTTCTCTTTGCGTCATGTTTTCCATGGTATCAACAGCGCAGAAACCTGCCCCGCCCATCGCCGGCTTTATGACATGCCTTTTTTTTATTTTTATGAACTCAAGTTGGTTTTTGTTCATTCACGGTCTCAACGTCTCCTGTTCCGTTTCTGCTCTCACTTCCTTATCCATTAAAAGCAGGATGGAAAACGGAAAGGCCCCCACCTCGACTGAGCCAAAGCTTCTTGTATTTAGCCACAATGCTGTCATTATAGTGTTCCAGTGCTGCTGCGAGCCGGCGCTCTTAACTACAGCCGCTGGAAGTGAGGCGCGTCTCGCGCTCTGATTTACAGGCTGATTATTGCCACGCAAAGGTCGCGGGGTGTGTGTTTAATAAATGTATTGAGTGTATGAATGCTTGCTTATCTTATTGATGTCTGAAAGATTTGAAACAACCCCCTAAAACTGAGGTATTAATCTCTGACTCATAATTTCTTCTGCACTCTTAAAAATAGAGGTTTGAAAAAGGGTTTTTTTTTCACAACAGTGTCACAGAATAAACATTTTTGGTTCCTCCATTCCTTCACAGAACCACTTTTTTCTTAGTGTGAAGAACATTTTAATAATCTAAAGAACCTTTTTCCACTATAAGAACCTTTTGTTTAAAAGGATGTTAAAGGTTCTTTATGGAATCATGGATGTGTGCAACAGCATCATGGTAAACATATTCAATCTAAAAGTCTAGTTGCATTTGTAGTAATGCACATATTTTCATATCTGATTATGTGATTTTCTATTATTTACATCCTCTCCGACTCTCTTGGTTCAGCTCTTAGAAGATGATGGTTGGTGTTGAGTGTTTGGAGGATTTATAAGTTCATCTTCTGGCTGCTCTGGTTTTAATTATGTTCAGCAGAACTGGAGTGAACGAGGGAACAGCCACGTTTTGAACAGGCTCTGCTTTAAAAACAGCACAAACCCAGCTTAATGTCTCTAGTGCTCTCAGACACTCTTGTAATGATTGTGATGAATCTGCTGTTTCTGTGTTTCTACAGATATGTCACACAACAGCGCGGACCCCTTCAGCGAGCCGACAGAGTTCGAGTACCTCAGGAAGGTCATGTTTGAGTACATGATGGGCAGAGAGACAAAGGTACATTTTAGGGGTTATTATTACACTTTACGATGATGTCATTCAGGGAGGGACTGTTTTTGGGTCATTACTGTTATGCAATATTATTTGAACAGAATTTTTAAAGTACCCTTCTTTTTATTAAGATATATTTTATATAATAGAAAATCCAGAAATATATGCTGGTCAAGCTTAGGCACTTAGAAACTTAATCAATATATATATTAATTTAATTTATTAGAAAATAATTAAATGGCAAGAATGGTTAACGTGACAAATATTAATCTAAAGTTAGGGGTTTGAGGATCAGTGTTGTTATTGTTTGCTAAAACTATTGAAGATCATGTTTATTTAAATAAAGCTGAAATAAAATGAATTATAAATATTAGATGAAAAACTTGAATGAAAATGCGAAATGCTGCTCTGGCAACTAAAAGTTAAATCATTTGAAGTGCTAAAATTACTAAAAATGAGATTACAAAAATTAAAGCTCAGAAGAAATATTAAGTACTAACTAACATATACCATAAAACTGAAAATATAAAAATAAAAGCTAATTTAAAATATTAATAAATGTTAAGTAGATACTAAATAAGTAATTAGTAGTACATAAATAATATAAAAAAAAA
Organism: Cyprinus carpio; assembly: GCF_018340385.1. NCBI lineage: Eukaryota > Metazoa > Chordata > Actinopteri > Cypriniformes > Cyprinidae > Cyprinus > Cyprinus carpio. The sequence continues at coordinate 28,169,067 of NC_056609.1, read as the reverse complement.
AACACTGATTTTTGTAAGTGACAAATTCCAGCATTTCTTTTGAAATATTGGTAATATCAGCTATTATGCCTTAATATATTAAGCCAACGCATTAAGATTATGGGAACAAGAAAATGTTAAGCTACTGCATATGTAGGGAAGACCCTTTACGGATAAACAACTATGTTTAAAATAATTATGTGTATCCATGTTGTAAAACTTTCATATTGTCTTTCCCACAATGCACAGTCCCCACACATAATAATGGCATTTGTTAGAGGAAGGATGCAGTAAATAAGTGTGACGGGGAGTCCGGATGAAAGCCTGTAAAATGATTCATTCCCATGAAAACTCCTGCTCCAGCGTTATTTTGTGTGCGTTTAGCAGGACCCTAATGAGCGAATCTTGTCCGTTTAGCCAGGACTAATTAATGGCCCGGTTGTCGCCGCCCTGAAGCCAGTGGGATTCCCCCTCGCTGCTAATAAACAGTCGGGTCTTTATGACATCACAACAGGCCTCCCTGTAAGAGAGGATGTCCTGCGGGCGGCCCGGTGACTCGTTCTCATCACATGACTCAGTAGTGCCTGCCATTTAGGAGAGTTGCTCGAGGTGAACGGCTGCACTGGTTCTGATTAGTGCCACATACAGGTGCTGGCAGATTACCCAGCAGGCTGCAGATAATGAGCGTTTTGTCTTTGCGAGATGTAATTGCTCACAGAACAGTGCAGAGCAGCAGATCTGCTAAAGATGGGCAGCAGCATTGTTGTTAACTAAAACTATTAAAAATTGTGTTCATTAACTGAAGTAAACCCAACTTAAACAAACAAACAAAAAAGTTTAGAAATTACAAAAACTGAAATATATTAACTGAAATAAAATAAGTTTATGTACTAAAATTACTAAAACTCTTAATGGAAATAAAAATGAATTCTTATTAGATTTTGTGTATGTATATATAAACAAAAAATAATAAAAACAAAAAAATGACAAACCACAAAATTATTAAACCTTACATTAAACTTAACACTTGAAATATAAAAATAAAAAATATATACAAATAAAAAAAATGAACTACTATAGTAGTATATAAAAGTAGTATATAAAATACTAAAATGTGTGTACACATGTATTTATATACATATTCATATATGCTCTCTCTCTCTATAAAAACAATTAATAAAAATGATAAAAGCACATAAAAACAATAAAATCAAAAAAAAATAAAAAATAAAAAAAAAAATTAGAAAAAAATAATTAGAAAAAATTAATAAAATATAACATTAATTTATTATAATATATTAAATTATTTTATTAATAGAAATTAAAATAATAGCTACTATAATAGTATGTAAACATTTCTACAATTACGCTGAGTATTGGTTTGTTTTCTGTAAAATACTTATCATGTGTCCATGTGTGTACATGCATGTTGTTTTCCTGTTAAACTGTTAACACAAACCTATGATACGAAATAAAGACCTGATAGGAGAAAATGGGGAACATGAATGATGAACTAATGTAATCATTTTAAAGGTACATTTAAAGGATCATTTATAGTAAGTTTTCCCTTCTATGGAAGTCAGTTAGGACCATCTACAGTTCAGTTACACACATTCTTCAAAATATCTTCCTGCAAATTAAGGGTAAGAACAATGTCATTTTTGAGTAAACTATTCCTTTAAGCTTCATCTCATTTCTTATTTCTTCAGACAATGGCCAAAGTTATAACATCCATGCTGAAGTTTCCTCCGGACCAGGCGCAGAAGGTTCTGGAGCACGAGGATTCGCGTGTGCTGGTGAGTGTTTCTTTAGTGTACAGAAGCAGCTGTGAGTTTAAGCATAGCCAAAGACTCTCTGTTAACAGACGTACTCAAACAGGCGTCCCAGACGTACAGCACTGATGCTCAGCCTGCAGCCCATCAGATGCTAAATGAAGCACATATGTGTTTCTTATCAAATATTTTATGGTTAGTTATCGGATTTCTGCGGTGTGGTCACTGTTTCCTTTCCAATGCTCCATTAAATTGATATAGTATCATTATATCAGGAAACTGAAATTTCTCTAGTTGTTTATTTGCTTCTTGTGAAATTGCTTGCTCAGGAAATCACATTTCTGTAACTATTTTGATTTAGTTTACACTACCGTTCAGATTTAAAAAAAAAATATATATATATGTTTTTGAAAGAAGTCTCTTCTACTCACCAAACCTGCATTTATTTGATCAAAAATACAGTAAAAACAAAAATATTCTGAAATATTATTACAATTTAAAATAACTGTTTTCGATTTTTGATTTTTTTTTTCTGTGATCAAAGCTGAATTTTCAGCATAATTTCTCCAGTCTTCAGTGTCACATGATCTTCAGAAATCATTCTAATATACTGATTTGCTGCTCAAGAAACATTTCTGATTATTATCAGTGTAGAAAACAAAACAACATCAAATTAAAAAAGAAAAAAATAGAACATATTAACATCAATATTCCTTAAAAAAATAAAAAAACAAAACAGCCCAAAATAATAATATCTACAGCCATGTTTGTTCAATATAGTGCATCATTGCTAAATAAAAGTATTAATTTTTTTCAAACGGTACTGTACATCACAGCCGTGAACTATGATTTTTTACTTGCTATTTGAATTATTTTTATTTTTTTAAATATGTATATCTTAATCTCCTTAGCAACAACAGCAACACCCTGGCAACCTCCTACAACACCCTAAGCATCAGAACATTTTCTTAAAAAAGTGTGCATGTAGCTATTGAGTTGTTAGATATTAGTTCAGATGACGTCATGTGAAATGCAGTCGCTGCTGGTTTTGGCTGGGGATTTTAATGCATGTGCTTGCATTAACTGAGCTTCTGTTTTACAGCCTTGGCTCCGGTAAGATGGAACCAGAACCGTGCCTGAGCTGCTGCTGCTGAGAGATGCTACTGACATGAAAGAGCCTGCTCTACTTATCTGTCTGTGTGTGTGTGTGTGTGTGTGTGTGTGTGTGTGTGTGTGTGTGTGTGTGTGTGTGTGTGTGTGTGTGTGTGTGTGTGTGTGTGTGTGTGTATACGTAAGGTTAATGGTACAAGTTAACTTCATAAATTTAAAAAAAATGTAAAGAATATTCTTAAATTTATAGCTTGCCAGAAATAATTTATTACATGGATCTTTCTTGCTTTCTCTTTTTCATTTTTTTTCATTTTACTTCCTGAATTAATACATCTGTACTTTTTTTTTTAAAGCTGCATTTGTATGATTTGAAGACTTGTGCAATACGTTTGACTGTAAGTTTCAGTTTGGTTGATTCTCTCTGTTCTTCCTGAATTATTTCATTTGTATTTCTATTTTTCTCTGTTTTAAGGTAAGATGAAATTACCCTTGAACTACCTGCACAGCACATGTACGATATAAAGACACAGGCTCATAGTATGCTGATTATTTACTATGTTTTTGTTGGTCTTTCTTACTTAATACTGTATTTTCGGGGAAACTGACTAATTAGAGCCACGCTTCATATTGTAAATAATCATTGTTGGAAAAAAAAAGGCTATAAATCTCTGTCATATAGGGCACTTTGAGGCAGTTAATACATTTTAAGACAACTAATAAAGTTTTATTTACACTACATTGAAATCCTCTTCTCTCTGCATGCAGAAGCTCTTGTAACACTGCTGTATGTTGTAGTTGTCGGGTTAGACTCAACCTAATTCTCACTATAATATAGCCACTCTTGGCCAAATAATGTACAAATGTGCAATATTGTGGTACTGAAGGATCACCACAGTCATCTACCACGATTTTACATGGACCTTAAAAAAGCAAAAGCAATAAACATTCACTTTTTTTTTTCTTTTTTTTCTTTTTCTGGTGTTGGGCGGTAACTAGTTTCAGTAATATAACTTTTTGCAGTAACTAGTAGTGATTAATTACTAATAAGATTTAGTAATAATATTACAATTACCATTCATAAAACAGTATTTTGTTTATATGTAAATATATTTACATGGATGAATACACATATAAATATTTAGATTAATACACAACAGAATATATATCTTCAAAGAAAATCACCATTTTTTTTTTCCAGAGAAAGTATGCTCTTAAGAATGAGCTAAATTAAAATGTTATATTATCACCAGTAATAAAAAAACAAGGATCTCCTTTTTAAATAGACAAGGATGTATACTCTTTAATACTCTTTTAAGGCCTTTTAACTAAACCTACAGTATGCAAAACTTGCTTGTGGTGCTCCAGTAATAAGCTGCAGTACTGAGCGCGGTCGGTAGGTGTCGCCAGTGGACGCGGCGCTGCTGTAATGTGAAATGTGACGCTCGTGCGTAACACACGCGTCAGCTCGAGCGCGGCGCTTTAATGCCAAGAGAAACTCCAGAGACGCACCAGAAGAGAAGGGCTTGCAATGAGAGCGCAATCCTGACCCAAAAACTCCGATCCACAAACTCAAACCCTGTGTTTGCATGCGTTTGATTCACAGCTTTAAGAAACGGACGTGGTGTAGTTGTATAAATGTGTTTTTCCATTAACTGTGGAACTCTATAGATAGATTAAATAGCTTTTATAAAGTTCTCATCAGCACTGAGGATGCGGAACAGAATGACGGGACTTTCTTTGAGGAAAAGACGCGCTTTGGATGTTTTTGTGTGTTTGTGTTTGGCTTCTATGGCTTATTCCTTCAACATTGATTTGCAACATACCTTGGTTTTCCGAGGACCAGATGCGACGTTTTTTGGATATTCAGTCCTGGAGCACGTCCATGACAACACACGCTGGTGAGTAACGTTACATAACCAGAGACATAATTAACATTTATACAGTGTTTTTAGACGGTTAAATGGTTCAAATTAGTATCGAAGTGTACGTTGGCGCTCTGCGTCTTCAAAGAAACTTCTTTCTTTTAGTCTCACGCGACTCAAACTGTCTTTTGTGGCCCCTGGTAAAGCCAACCCTCAACTGTCTTAAGACTGTATAAAAATCAAAACTAAAGTTATTATGATATATAAATCGATGATGAACAATCAGTACATCGCCAAAGTTTTGCTTACTCGAGCGTCTTCGGTTGCCAGGGTTACCTCTTCAGGTAAACGTCACTTTTCTCGAGCGTCAGGTGAAAATAATCGCGTTGACAAACTTGTAATTGAACTTTTGTGGTCACTGAAATCTTCTTAATGATATATGAATAATTAAAACAGTGGTCTAAATTTATGCCATACTTTAAAAACATCTAGCCATCTGTTGTAAAATCGATAAATGTCATCACGTTGATGACGCTAGCACAGTACGTCAAATGAAAGATATCTCAAACGCTTTTTAAACAGTTTTGTGTTATATACATCTATAATGACGTTATAAATAACGACAGTAACGTTACTTACTTTTTGCTAAAGCGGTGTTCCGTCGCTATGGTTGCTTGGAGAAACGTGAATTATTTACGTTTTCTGTGTGAATTGGCACGTTAATTTTAATTTACAGGTGCTGGTCATATAATTAGAATATCGTCAAAAAAGATTTATTTCACTAATTCCATTCAAAAAGTGAATCTTGTATATTATATTCATTCATTACACACAGACTGATATATATTTCAAATGTTTATTTCTTTTAATTTTGATGATTATAACTGACAACTAAGGAAAATCCCAAATTCAGTATCTCAGAAAATTTGAATATAAGTTAAGACCAATACAAAGAAAAGACTTTTAGAAATCTTGGCCAACTGAAAAGTATGAACATGAAAAGTATGAGCATGTACAGCACTCAATACTTAGTTGGGGCTCCTTTTGCCTGAATTACTGCAGCAATGCGGCGTGGCATGGAGTCGATCAGTCTGTGCCATTGCTCAGGTGTTATGAGAGCCCAGGTTGCTCTGATAGTGGCCTTCAGCTATTCTGCATTGTTGGGTCTGGCATATCGCATCTTCCTCTTCACAATACACCATAGATTTTCTATGGGGTTAAGGTCAGGCGAGTTTGCAGGCCAATTAAGGACAGGGATACCATGGTCCTTAAACCAGGTACTGGTAGCTTTGGCACTGTGTGCAGGGGCCAAGTCCTGTTGGAAAATGAAATCTGCATCTCCATAAAGTTGGTCAGCAGCAGGAAGCATGAAGTGCTCTAAAACTGCCTGGTATACGGCTGCGTTGACCTTGGACCTCAGAAAACACAGTGGACCAACACCAGCAGATGACATGGCACCCCAAACCATCACTGACTGTTGAAACTTTACACTGGACCTCAAGCAACATGGATTGTGTGCCTCTCCTCTCTTCCTCCAGACTCTGGGACCCTGATATCCAAAGGAAATGCAAAATTTACTTTCATCAGAGCACATAACTTTGGACCACTCAGCAGCAGTCCAGTCCTTTTTGAAGCGAGACGCTTCTGACGCTGTCTGTTGTTCAAGAGTGGCTTGACACAAGGAATGCGACAGCTGAAACCCATGTCTTGCATACGTCTGTGTGTAGTGGTTCTTGAAGCACTGACTCCAGCTGCAGTCCACTATTTGTGAATCTCCCCCACATTTTTGAATGGGTTTTGTTTCACAATCCTTTCCAGGGTGCGGTTATCCCTATTGCTTGTAGACTTTTTTTCTACCACATCTTTTCCTTCCCTTCGCCTCTCTATTAATGTGCTTGGACACAGAGCTCTTTGTGTCTTGCCCTCCTTGTGCAAGGTGTCAATGGTCGTCTTTTGGAAAACTGTCAAGTCAGCAGACTTCTCCATGATTGTGTAGCCTACAGAACTAGACTGAGAGACCATTTAAAGGCTTTGCAGGTGTTTTGAGTTAATTAACTGATTAGAGTGTGGCACCGGGTGTCTTCAATATTGAACCTTTTCACAATATTCTAGTTTTCTGAGATACTGAATTTGGGATTTTCCTTAGTTGTCTGTTATAATCATCAAAATTAAAAGAAATAATGTGTAATGAATGAATATAATATACAAGTTTCACTTTTTGAATGGAATTAGTGAAATAAATCAACTTTTTGATGATATTCTAATTATATGACCAGCACCTGTATATTGGTGTTGGGTTGTAACAGTGGCTCCAAATAATCATTTGGACTATTTAATGATAGTTAAAATGTATATTATTGCGTTAGATGATAAAATATCAAACCGAGTTGCATATATTTTGTAACTATTTAATCTATTTGAAGTCCAGGTTGAGCAAAAATTAACAATAATATGGAGTTAATTCTGGGAAAAGATCCTTCTGCATTTGGACAATGACATTTGGTTTGATGTTCTGTTGTCTAATCTAATGCAACGTATTATGCATAATTGCATATGCAATTCTTAAGCATTACTCAAGTCAGGCTAAGGAACAGTGTTTTCCCTTACTTTTGTAACTCAACTCTTGCCATGACATTTCAGACATGCAATTTTTTAAAAAACAAAAATCTCTTGTGACTGTACAGATGTTAAGACTTTCTTCCAAGGGCTGTCCTAATGTTTAAAGGGAAACACTGGCCTGCGCCCAAATCATTGCCTTTGCTTCAGTGGAGATAATGATGTAGTTCTTGCATCACCGAATTGTAGAGCCAAACCATGACCGTATGACAAGGCAGAACCACCTCCAGGGCTAATTCACTTATTAGACAGCCCTATTATTCATCTTTGACACTTACAGACAAAACACAGACCAACAAAGAATAGATTTTTTTTCTTTCCCATTTTGTTTTGAGCAAAATCTGTCTGTTGTCCCAGGTAACCAGTATTCTGAGGTCAGAAGTTGTGGTGTGATGTACAGTGACAGTGTGTTTCTCCTGATGTCTGTAGGATTGTGGTCGGGGCTCCCAGAGCAAACTCATCATTCAGCAGTTCAGTTCAGTCACCCGGAGCTGTATACAAGTGCCGGATTCACAACAACCCAGAGCAACGCTGCACTGAGATGGACCTCGGCAGAGGTGTGTATCTCACAAATATCCAGAGTGCATCATAGATCTTACTTTACCCTCATACATAGAGTAAATTCACATAAAGCTGTATATATACAATATATAGCAAATCTCAGCTATGTGATTGTTTATATCATCACAAAATGTGACTATATTGTGGTCCGGCTCTATATATAAAGTTGGATACAGTATATTATTATGCTCATATAAAGTGACATTAAATAGCAAATATTAACTGCACTTTTTTGTCACAGAAGGTAACTATATAATTGTCTGGCTTTTTATGTAAGATTGGATATAAAAGTAACTTTCTCCAGATACATACAGTATAAATACGCTGAGAGTATGTATCATATAGAAAATCGTAATGACTTTATTGCTTGCATCGTTGCAAAATGTAACTATATTATCACCCAGCACTTTATTTATAGTTGGATATATATCTAACTTTACCTGCATACAAGATTCAAGAGTGTATTGTCATATGTAGAGAAAACTATGAAATTTAAGTAAATTTAAGGACATAAAGATAAAAGACTCGATATGTAGATTACAAATTGCAATTACAAAGATTACTAAAATTGCAAGATTACTAATAGTGTGAAAAATGCAAGAGGCTAAATTATTACATGCATAAAGTGCACAGTGTGCAATCTAAACAAGGAAGACATGCATGTGCAAAGCCCTGTAGAGGTAGATTGAGTCCATGTTGTTGCAATTGAAAAAGTATGTGTGTGTGCAATTAGAAGGGTGTATATGTGCAGAAAGTGTGCCGAGGTAGTCTGTAGTCTCTGATGTTATTTGCATTATGTGTGTGAATGAGTGTAGGCAGGATGGAGGGTAATCTATAGTATGTCTGCAGTTATTGGGGGAGAGACAGCAGATGGGTGTGGGTAAAAACTTTTTTTTTTTCAGCCTTGATGTTCTGGCTTTAACACTCCTTTAGCATCTGCATACAGTATATTTATATATGGTGACATATACCATATACTGTAGCAAATCTTAACGATCCTCGCAAAATGTAAACTTTATTATCTCCCAGCTCTAATCTACTAAATTCGACTGCAAGTCATGAAGATATTGTAAATGTTAACCATCATCATGATCTTCTGTAAAGCTGCTTTGAAATTCAATTAAATTCAATTCAAGTTTATTTGTATAGTGCTTTTTACGATACAAATCATTGCAAAGCAACTTTATAGAAAATTAAGTTTCTACAATATATTTAGTAGTAGCTTATCAGTGGTGACTATCAGTTTATGTGTATACGGCAGAAATGTTCAGAAAAATCAATAAAAAGACGTAAACAAACAGACGATTAACACTATTAACAGCAATTAATGCAATCAAACTTAGAGCAAAATGTGGTAGTTCTGTATGCTGTCTCTGGGTTAGCATCATCTGAGGTCCTCTGAGGGGTTGGCATCATCTCTTCTCAGGTGTTCTGGATCCAGACTGGAGCTTGTGTAAATCCTAGTTACCACGGGATTTAAATCCACCAGAAACAGAGAAACAAATAGAGACATAATTAGCGTAGCTGCTGTTCCAGCCAAGTAAAATTTATTAATTTAACCCAAGCTAAAGAATAATAATGCACATTTGATCAGATATAACTGCAGTCCAGAATTATGAGATGCATTATTTGAATGCTTGGCCAATAAGGTGTGTTTTTAATCTAGATTTAAACAGAGGAAGTGACATTGGAACCCCGAACATTATCAGGAAGGCTATTCCAGAGTTTGGGAGCCAAATGTGAAAAAGCTCTACCTCCTTTAGTGGACTTTGCTATCCTAGGTACTATCAAAAGTCCAGCGTTTTGTGACCTTAAGGAGCGTGATGGGTTGTAGCGTGGTAGAAGACTAGTTAGGTACTCAATAGCTAAGCCATTAAGGGCCTTATAAGTAAGAAATAATATTTTGTAACTGATACGGAACTTAATAGGTAGCCAGTGCAGAGACTGTAAAATTGGGGTAATATGATCATATTTTCTTGACCTGGTAAGGACTCTAGCTGCTGCATTTTGGACTAGCTGTAGCTTGTTTATTGAGGATGCAGGACAACCACCTAGCAGTGCATTACAATAGTCCAGTCTAGAGGTCATGAATGCATGAACTAGCTTTTCTGCATCAGAAACAGGTAACATGTTTCGTAGCTTGGCAATGTTTCTAAGATGAAAGAATGCTGTTTTTGTAACATGGGTTACTGTTTAAAGTTACTGTCTAATATAACACCCAGATTTTTGACTGTAGAGGAAGTAACAGTACATCCATCTTATTGCAAATTGTAATCTACGAGATTCTGTGTAATGTTTTCTGGTCCAATAAGTAATATCTCTGTCTTATCTGAATTTAATAGGAGAAAATTATTGGTCATCCAATCTTTTACATTTTTAACACACTCTGTTAGCTTAGATAGTTTTGAAGTTTCACCTGGTCTTTTTGAGATATATAGTTGAGTATCATTAGCATAACAGTGGAAACAGATCCTTGTGGCACTCCATATTTTACTGGTGATAAATGAGATGACTCCCCATTTAGATAAACAAAGTGGTAGCGATCAGACAGGTAGGATCTAAACCATCTTAAAGCCTGCCCTTGGATACCTGTATAGTTTTGTAATCTATCTATATGAGTATGTCGTGATCTATGGTGTCGAACGCAGCACTAAGATCAAGTAAAACTAGCAAAGAGAAACAGTTATGTCTTGTGCTATACAAATACATATGATGTCTTAAATGCATACATTTTCTAGAATCTTGAAGAATCCAGAAGAAGAACGCGTCTTGTTCTAAAACAGTCTAAAGCTCTTTTGAATTTGTAAAAAGGGAAGTGTAAATGTGTTTACATATAATCATCATTATATCCTGTGTGAGTGTCAGATGTGCTTGTGTTTGACAGCACCAGCTGAAATGTAAAACAGCTAGAAGATGCCATCTGCACTGTCAGATCAGCAGAACTGTTTTACATGGGCAGTTTAACCCAAACCACTGTAACACTGAAATCACTCATGAAGTTAAACATGGAATTTGGACCGGTCAGTATTTGAAACCCTGCCTGGATGAATGTTTTAACAACCTTGTTTTGGTCACTTTTAATAACTTTTCTTCTAGTTATAATCAGAAACAGAGCTGTTATCTTATCCTGTTGTTTTCACATTAGCCCTGTCATACTAACACTCATTTTCAGCGCTGATAACGGGTTGATTTACACTTTTGCTTTTGTAAATATGCATCATACTATGAGCTTGTTTATGTGATGGACAGCTAACAATATCATTGTTTTTTCTTTTTTTATTATAAATATTACTGTGTGCAATCAGTTTAAATGTTTGTAGTCTGGCTCCTGGGGTATTCTGATAGAAATGATAAATGGTTGGGCTAATATTTTCCGAGCAACTGTGCCAAGGATCCAATATGTAGAGATTTCTCGAAGCTCCTTTCTTGTGGTGGAGAGATGAGAGCGGTTTATGTGGCTTTAATGCACCCACTCCTGCTTGTGCTGTGTCTTACTGACAGAACACACAAGAGCCAATGAGGCGTGTCCTGGGGCCCCAGCTTTGAGTTTACATGAATCATATAGAATAAGACCCCTCGGCGCCCCCCTTGAGAAATATTGCTTCTGATATTAGGGAACTAGTGTTCGTTTCTCTCAAGTGTGGTTAAAGGGATAGTTCACTCCAAAAAAGAAAATTTACTGAAAATTTAGTCACCTTGAAGGATAAGTCTACTTCCAGAATAAAAATTTACTCACCCCCATGTCATTTAAAATCCTGCATATGCATTCCAGAGCTAATGCTAGCTGAGCATTTGTGGTTAAAAAGTGTATGTATGTATGTATGTATATATATATATATATATATATATATATATATATATATATATATATATATATATATTAACAAAATGACCAATTGTTTCTCTAGAATCAGCCCTTAATCCTCTGCATTTTTCGACCTTAAAATTGTTGGCCACCATTGAAGTCCAGTATATGGAAAAAAATCCTGGAATGTTTTCCACAAAAAAAACATAATTTCTTTGCGATTGAAGAAAGAAAGACATAAACATCTTAGAAGACATGGGGTGAGTAAATTATCAGGGAATTTTTATTCTGGAAGTGGACTTACTTGTGGATTATTGTGATGTTTTTATCAGCTGTTTAGACTTTCATTCTGAAGGCAACCATTCAGTACAAAGGATTCATTGGTGAGCAAGTGATGTAATGCTGCATTTCTCCAAATCTGTGAAGATAAAGAACAAAACTCACCTACATCTTGGATGGCCTTTTTAGACAGTTTCCATTTTGGGGGAACCTGGTTTAACTTATGTGACTATTTCTTCTGTGGAACAAGAACATTCCGCTAAACATCATATATTATGTTCCACGGTAGAAGAAAAGTCCTGCTGCTTTGGAAATTACATACATTACAAAATGTGTCAGTTTTTAGTGAACTATGCCTTTAAACCTTCCGTCTGTTGTCAGTTTATGAAGAATGTTTTGTGACTCTTGTGGACGGGGGTCAGATGATATCACAGTACCATGACTAGACATTTACTCATCTGCTTGCAGACATGAAACTATTTATCGCTTACGAAATGGTCTTGATCTTGATAATTGCAAGCATATTTTGAGCAATTCTTTAGCTGTGCTGCAGATCATTTCTTCTCTTTTTACAGCCTTCATTGAAGTTCTTTACTGGCAAAGTGAAATGCATTGTCCTCAGTTGTTATGGGAAGTAATTCTCCACTTTCTAGTATGCTTCATCAAATACAGTAATTATGCTATTTCCGTCTTAAGCAACACAGAGCCCATTCAAAGCCATATTCAGTACAAGCAATTACAATCTTTATTTAGAGTAATAGAGTCAATTGATTATCTGTTGGATGAGGGTTTATTGCATTGAAGGATGTGTTTGATTGTGTACTATAAGAATAGATCTTTTCCAAAACCTAGTGAGCGGACTGCCTAAACTCCATTCATAATAGAAACAATTTCATGCCAACATTTTGGCCAATTTCTAAGGCAGCACTGCATGTGTTCCTTAAGGAAAAGGCAAAGCAATTGCAATTATTTCAGTGGAAGAACTGGGATAAAAGATGAGAGAAAGGTTTAGTATAAATATGCGTGCATTCAGTCCAGGCTCATTGGGTAAAAAAAACTTGCCTGCGGCAACATTTCTGCAAAATTATATTATGTTGTTTTGTGCACACATTCTAAGTGAAATGTCCAGTGAGTGGCTCTAAAAGCACATTCAGTTTTATTCAATGAATGTGAATCTGGCAATGTTTTATTGCATTGGTCGTTGTACATGTTGCAGCAGTTTAGAAATGAAATGTCTGTTGAGTGGCGTTAAAAGAATTGAAAATAATGTACCAACTACACTAAACTTTTGAGCTCTCTTGTGGAGTGTTTTGATTCATGTTTTATACGTGACTCGAACCAGAACCCTTTGCATCTCAAGTGTACCAGGTGAGCTAATGAACGAGTTTACTACGTCTTAAAAACATACATATGGAGGTGTTTATGAGATGCAAATGTCATAATGTATTAGTTTAAAAATCATGTACTATGGCAAATGTGTTTTAACATAGTATTGTGCAAGAAACTGCCCAAAAATAAGCATTTATTTATTGATAATCTGCTCCCATTATCAAAATTAGTGTGAAAAGGAAGATAAGTAGTTGGTGTTTTGTACGAACAGTACATAGAATCTCTTGGATTACAGTTTGCAACTAAACGGATGTACTGTTACTTCCTCTACAGTCAAAAATCTAGGTGTTATATTAGACAGCAGCTTGTCTTTTGAAAATCATATTTCCCATGTTACAAAAACAGCATTCTTTTATCTTAGAAACATTGCAGAGTTACGAAACTTCTTACCTGTTTCTGATGCAGAAAAGCTAGTTCATGCATTCATGACCTCTAGACTGGACTATTGTAATGCACTGCTAGGTGGTTGTCCTGCACTGACATCCCGTGGTAACTAGGATTCACACAAGCTTCAGTCTGGATCCAGAACACCCGAGAAGAGATGATGCCAACCCCTCAGAGGACCTCAGATGATGCCAACCCTGAAACAACATTCAGAACTACCAAATTTAGCTATAAGTTTGAATGCAACATATAATGATTGCTGTTAATAGTGTTCATCATCTGTTTGATTACGTCTTTAATAGATTTTTCTGTGCATTTCTGCCATATGTACATTAACTGACATAGCCACCACTGATAAGCTACTACTAAATATATTGTAGAAACATAATTTTCTGTAAAGTTGCTTTGCAATGATTTGTATCGTGAAAAGTGCTATACAAATAAACTTGAATTGAATCGTTTTGCTACCTCTAGTGTTCATTTCAGCTGGAAAATTTAGTAAATTGTATAGGTAAGATTTAAATGTAAGAGGCACATTTTTACAATGAGCTTATATTACATTTAATACAATAGTGCAAATTGTACAGAAATGGGGTAAAATCTAATTAAAACTAGCTAAGCAACATGCTATTGCCATCCATTGGACTGAACTGTTATTGGTTGATCTGATTTGTTTAAACAGTGTTAAATAGATCAACCGTCCATCTTACTTGACCTTCATGATCAAAGTAGCATGCACATTTCTTTCAGTTATCCGTTAACTGACCTGCACACTCCGGATTCACACTCGCTCACTACACGCTTCCAGATCTCATCCTACTTCCCATCCCCTCGCTGAGCGGTTCACAACCAGAAGAACGTGGCTCTCAGCACCCACACAGATGCGAAAACAAACACGACTGTTACGAAGATAGCCAGGGGGGAACTGGAGTCGCTGATGAGATGTTTATAGTCTGAGGAACATTCCTAGCGCCTTCTTATTTGAAGTGATGGCCAAGATTTTTAAGAAGGGAATTCTTCTTGTGGTTTTCCTGCAGTCTTGACCCCGTGAAATATATCTGTGTTGAATGAGTAGTGTTTTTTGGAAGGTACTTTGCTGCTAATTGCTGAAAATAATGTTTCGTCCGTATCCCAAGCAAACTTCTTCTTGGTTTTTGACAGTTTGTGTTTCCCTCCTAACTTGAGATCTGGCGCTCGTCGTTGTGTGCTTTGGGTGCTTCGCAGTTTTGGGGGCAAAAGCATTAACTTCAAACAGCCTGAACAACATGTGATTAGAACCATTTGTCCCACCTTTGACAAGCTGCTGTTTAGGAGGTAAAAGGTTCTGTCCTGATAGACTTTGTGCAATAGCTGCTAAAAAAAAAAAAATACTGGCTTATGCATTTCCATCCTAGTTCATGTTAGTTTCTCCTAGTTAGTGTTTGTCTTGCAGAGGTAACAGGATCACTAAAACATTCTACTGTACATGACACTGCTGTTTAAATGTTTGGGTTCAGTAAGATTCTTAGAAGTTTTAATCAGCAAGGATGCACTAAATTGATCAAAAGTGACAATATAGACATTCATAATGTAAAAAAAAGATTTCTAGTTAAAATAAATGCTAAATTTAAATCAAAGAATCTTGAAAAACAGCATTATAGTTTCCACAAAAATGAAGCAGCACAACATTGATAATAATATTTAATTCTTCTTGAGCAGCAAATCAGCATGTTAGAATGATTTCTGAAGGATCATGTGACACTGAAGACTGGAGTAATGATGCTGAAAATTCAGCTTTGTTTCACAGAAATAAATTATATTTTAAAGTATATTAAAATAGAAAAAAACATTATTTTAAATGTAAAGAATATTTTACAATTTTGCTGTTTTTACTGTATTTATTGATAAAATAAATGCAGCCTTGGTGTACAAAAGAGACTTAAAAAAAAATCTTACCAGCCCCAATTTATTGAATGGTAGTATACTTATATAAGTATTGATATAAATAATTAAATCTAATAAACAACAAGCTGTTTACCCAATATTTGTGCTCTGTATGCTTTATCTTTTGCTTATTAGTGTTTTATTTTTAACATCAGACTAGTCGAGTCTAGAGCATTATTTGTTTGAGACTTGTATGGCAATCCAAATCACTTTCGAGGTTCCAAGACTGTAAGGATGTTGTCTTTGTAGGCAGTAGACTGCAAGACAGCTTACTAGTTTTTGGGCCGGTGTGAAGATTTCTGGTTTATGCATTGATTCATTCAGTCAAATCTGGGTGGGAGTAGAATAGGAATCCCAGTTCAGTTGGGCATTATGCAGACTTCAGTCTCCTTACTGATGCTGTCAGTCTGCTGAGAAGGAGGAGAAAAGAACCAGAGCCAAAGAAAACAGCCGCTTGTCTCGGGAGCCATCACTCTTTTTCCTGTGGACAATCACAGTTTGCCCCTCAGAGGGCCGCTGTAGCTCAACGCTCATAGATAAACATTAAAGCCGACCCTTATGCTTAGATAAACTCCCTGCAGGAATAACACGCCTTGCTCATAAATCATCCATTTTTGCACAGTTAAATACCCAAAATAGACAATAGAATACCTCCAAAACGGATCATGTCTGATTCAAGAAGCTGATAATCTCATGGTTTATATTTTCTGAGGTCACCAGTGTTAGCCATGCCTTACATTTCAATAAACAGACTGGGCAGCGTTTCCTGAAAGGACTGTAAGTAAATTGTAGAAATTGTCAGCTTTGTCTGTAACGCTCTGCTTTGTCTTACGATGCTTTTGGGAAACTAGCCCTTATGCATTGAACTATTGTCTTTTGTTTGTTTGCAGCTTTGAATGAATCTTTATTAGATGTACTGTAGTGCTATATAAATACATGTGACATGGCTTGTCTATATACCATGGTCACCAGTTTAATGTACCATGCCATTTATGACAATGGTACCTTTTGGTATATCCTGGTACTTTTTTGTATAGAGAAATATGCACAAGAAGTAGTCTAGATGTGTTTTGCATGGCTTTCATGATCATTTTAGGAAAGTTCTTTATCCAGGATTTAAGAGGTTGCTCGCATCTTTTTACTACTACATTGGGGGATTGGAACTTGATTTGGCTAATAGAAATAAAAATAGAGCTTCTAGACTTTGATTCTCCATGTAGAGCAGTTGCCCATCAGTACTGTGAACACTGAAGTTCATATTTGCATTTGATACACATATTTTTTACATTGCAAATATTTTGTGTACTTATCTTACAAACACAAAGCGGTCTCAAACATTGACTGTCTGACTTTTGTTTCAAGCTGTTTGGTCTTGGAGTGGTTTTATTGTGTTTCTCGTTACAGACAAGGAGTGTTTATCTCTCTGTTGGCTACAGTAACGTTTTCATTCTGTATTCTAGGAAATAAACAGAGGGAGTCCTGTGGGAAGACGTGTCAAGGTGACAGAAATGACGAGTGGATGGGGGTCAGTCTGGCTCGACAGGACAAACCCAATGGCAAAATTCTGGTATGTACCATTGTGAAGCAGAAAATGCAGAAATCAAGTAATCTTTCCCAACTGTGACTCCAAATTCTGATTGTTTTTGAAGCCATGTGGCTTATAGAGTGATACAGGGATGGCATCATTTTGTAGGCCAAAACGGAAGTCATCATCACCGTAGTTCCTTTAACAAAAAAAAAATAGGGTTTTTCCATTGGATTCTGGTTTGGAATTGGTAGACTGGATTGGTTTTACAGAAAATTAACTCTGTGGCCAGCAAAAGTTTATGCACTGTAAAGTTTCAGGAGTGACAACCGCATTTAAATGCGGGAGTGCATCCCCTAAATTACAGTTTTGTTTATGTATGGAAGGTTGCTCTTGAAGGGTTGCCATGTCCACATATTATAAGCAATGCTTATTAAACATCTTTGGGTTTGTTGTTGGGTGAAGTGATCCAGTTTATGGAGTTAATAAAGTAGGCAGGTGCAGGTTGTGATATTACGATACGTGGCTTATTTCCAAGGTATTGCGTTTGGATTTATGTTTATTATTGGCTTGGTCTTAATTGCTGTTTTTTTATTGCAAGATCTGGCAACACTAATGAGTCAAGACGTACCTTGTTCCCTGCAATTTTTTGCACCAAGCATAGCATAGAATTTTGAGGTCTAAATGCAGTCTCCAGAAGTAAAAACCTGAAGTTAGGCTATAAATAAAGTTGCACAACTAAGCTTCTGACAAATCTTTCAATCCTTTTTTTAAAATATACAAGTTGGGATGCTCACAAGGCTGTAAAAGGGACTAGATGAGTTTTAGTGTGACGTTGTTTAGCATCAGCGACATCCACTGTAGTCCCGTTTAGACACTTGTTCACCTTTTTCAAGACAAGTAAAAGCTTAAAAAATCACAAGTGGGGTAATACTGAGGTATGTTTTAGAATAAAATGTGAACATATTAAGAGCTTGTGTTAAATACAGACCTTATTTCAGGCATTTAACCAAAAACACATTCAAAAAACCTGTTGACTCTGGGATGATGGAACCAGAGGTGCAAAAATATGAACTTGTTTCTGGGTTTTAGGGCTTATTTTTGCAGCACTTAATATTGCACAGAACATTTACTTTGAGGAAGCAGATTAGAAAGGAAACCTGTTCAAAGTTTACATAAAACACGAAGATGAAAGACAGCGTTAAATAGGTTAATTATGATCAACGTTGTCTGGATTGTTATGTGTAGAGTAGGGCTGCACGATGTGTCGTTTAAGCATCGATATCGCGATGTACGAATCCACGATAGTCACATCGCAGGATGTGCGATGTAGGCTGTCGTAGTTGATCCGTTATTCATTAACCTTACGGGCCAGCTGCGCCCCGGCCCTTGACGAATGTGATTCACGGATAAATTGCACAGCTTAACCATCATAGAGTGAAAGTTTATCATTTGCATGGGTTTTTAAGTCCTGTCAGTTTAACAGGGCGCATATAAGAACGAGGAGAGAGAGAGAGAGAGAGAGCGAGTGAGCGAGAGAGAGAGAGAGAGAGAGAGAGCGAGCGCCCCGGCCCCGCGCGCGCGCTCACCTTCACCGTCTTCAAACAACACGAGCGCTGTCTTTCTCTCTCCCTCGCGCATATTAATCAAAATCAATTGACACGATGGTGTCGAAAAAAAAAATAAAAAACCTATCCAGTGATGAAATGTTTTCTGTGTTGTCAAATCTTGTGCGATATCCTAAACTGCCGAGATAATTACACAACACGTGCGGTACACGTCTGATTCGCTAACTAATGATTCCTTTGAACCGATTCAATTTAATGAATGGTTTAAACAACTGACCTGTCCAACACTGAACTCACGAGACGTCTGAATTGGTGTATTAAAAAAAAATCTGTAACACTTTACAATAATGTTCTATTTATTAAACTATTTAACTACATTATTTAACATTTACTATTACTAAACTGCACTTCTACAACATTGTTAATTTCAACAATTAGGCTATAGCCTTCATTGTTGAAATCAAAAGTATTTGTTAACATAATTAATGCACTGTGAAGTGACATTACCAAACAATGAACAGCTGTGTTTTTATAAACTAAGATAAACAAAGATTAATAAATATAGTAACAAAAGTATTGCTCGTGGTAAGTTCATGTTAGTTAATATGTTAAACAATTCAAACCATATCCTAAAGTTACAAACAAATAATTTACTCTAATTTAAATAATACTCTGATGTTTAAATCATTTAAAATGAGAATGTAAGTGTGCTCACCCCCATTTTTGTTTGTAAGAAAAAATTAGATTAGATTTCATATCGCAATATATATCGCAGAAAAATAAAATATCGCAATGTAATTTTTTCCCAATATCGTGCAGCCCTAGTGTAGAGTCAACCTTTGAGTGATTTTGTGCGTGAAGCAAAATAGGAAATTGATGCTTTTCTCCAACGAGAGTACAATATACTTTTTTTTTTTAGCAATAATAGCTTCAAGCATGCTTCATTTCATCTGTTGTTCCACAATTTTCTTTCTTAACAACCTTTAACGGCTGAATTTTCAACCATCTCAGCAGTTGTTTAACACAAACCACATCGACTTGTAAAACATGGGCAGAAATGATGAAGCCATCATTGTTCTAGAATGTTTCACGACAACCACATTGTTAAACTCCAGCTGTTCTGTACATCAAGAGAAAGCATTTGAAGTGAGGGTCTTTTTCTCATGATGGAGCTCCAGAATAGAAACTTTAACTGGACAAACAAGTCAAACAAGACGTCAGCATCAGTCTTCAGGGTTTCTTTTCATCCTCAAACTTTAAATTTGTCAACTCCAAGCTCATCTCTATTCCTCTGCTGCTGTTGAAGCCTCAACCCTTGAGCTTCTCTGGGTTTTGATGGGCGTCTTACAGGAAGGCAGGATCAGGGTGGTCTGATCAGAGGCAAGGACACTTACAGCGCTGATATGTTCAAATCAAAGAGGTTGAGCTGTAATGATGGTAATTTGGTTGGTAGATTAGTATTTACAGGTCAGAACCGGATTAAACATATGGGCATTCAGGCATGTGCGAGGGAGATGCTAACACAATCAGGAGGAGTTTGGCAGGAGATGTGGCACACCAATGTGGCGATGTGGCATAGCTCATGCAATCAGATTTTAGAGATAGAACTATTTGTTTTTATAGTGTATTTCACCACAGAGATGACATTGGGTTTTTTCAATGATTTGATTGCACCATAAGTTTTATGTACGCTACCATTTGAGGTCAGTGAACTGATCAAAAGAGACAGTAAAGACATTTATAATGTTGCAAAAGATTTCTATTTTCAATTCAGTTCAGGTTTATTTGTATAAAGATTTCACGATACAAATCGTTGCAAAGAAACTTTACAGAAAATTAGTTTCTACAATATTCAGTAGTAGCTTTTCAAAATAATTTGAAAATATCTTGATACTGTTATGAAAATTAATGTTAAAAATAAAAATATGAAATGAAAACCTGTCTATGAAAACATGAACTCATTATAACACTGTTAGATTTTGATAATTCAAAATTTTCAAGGAGAATTAACTAGGCTTATAGATTTCTATAATAGAAGTTCTATTTATAGAAGTTCTCATTATAAAGGGCTTTTCACACTGAATGCAAAAATTGAAACAACAGATCCCTAATGGGGCTATTCACACTAGGCGCGAACATTCGCAGCGCGAAAAAGCAAAGATTTTTTTTTCATTCTGTGTATCGATTTTTTTCTGGAGCAGAATGGTGGCAGTGTTTAGAAAACCATTGTAAACAAACACCGAAGAAGAGTATCCCAGTTAGAGAGAAGAAAGAGGAATATTTTTTATTTGAGAACAGATTTATTCTCACATTCTTTATACAGAATAACATTTCTATTAATTCTCCACAGAATTATGTGATCTGGAAAGCACCGCCCATCATCTCTTGCCCTTCCGTATATAAAAAGAAAAATAGAGAAACATTTTTCTACAGATGAAATATGAAAGCAAATAGACGTATGATTATGAAGATATATTTTCTGTATGTTGTTATGCATCTCACAGTATTTTATAACAATAAAGGATGTTTATGACAATCAGGTAGCGTTCAGTCTATTATAAAACATACGAAAAGTGCATGTTTACCTATTATAAAATCAAAATCCATTTTAGATCACAATCGGAAATTATTACAAGCACTCGATGATGGTTTAAGGTGGGGTTTGAACATAAACATTAATAATTACATGCGTTTTGAAATGTAGCTTGATGCTATTTGTACCTCTATCCTAATTATATTTTCAGATATATTCTTGTAAGCATTTTGGATAGTTTGTGTTTCTAATGAAGAACCAAAAGCTATTTATCTTAATTTAATGCTGTATATTGAGCAGCAAACAATGCAAAAGCCATAAACGAGATACATAGGCTACATGAGGGAAAAAAATGTATTGTTGTTCTGTGCCACCTAGCATGCAGGCGTGAATTAGCAGAAGGCGATCAATCGTTTCGCGCTCGTTGTAAAAGCAACGTTCGTCGGTGGTTCGCCTCACTTTTTCTCATCACACTCAGTATGAAACGGCCTTAATGCTTATGTTATGTTTATGGCAGATTTGTGCTGTATTTTTTATTTTGATTCTTGAAATGCACGTTTTCAAAGCCATATGAAGTACGAAAACAATTTTAATTGAAGTATGCCTACTGTTGAACAAATATGACGAAAAACGCACTGCTGCATTATTATAACATCAGTATTTTTAGAAACATCTAAAAACAATAACTCAGTCAATGTCGGGTATTGCATTTGAGCATGAAATTAAACACTGCCGTGCATTCAGCATGATAATAAATGTAGATATCCCAATGCATCCTATATTAGATTAATCAGATATGTATGGAGCTAACCCAGAAATCACTACGTGAGCCATGCTTCTCTCTCTTCTCACGTCTATACTTTGGACCACATGCAGGGTGCCGCCCAAAGTGCTGCTATAACCAATCAGAAAAAAAAAAAAAATCCATGATAATCTTTTTATGATCGATCGTTGCTGGCCAAGTATTCAATCACTGTTGCACATACCTAATCAGCATATTAGAATATTTTCTGAAGGAGAGCTATTTTAAATTGCAATAATATTTCAAAACAATACTGTTTTTACTGCATTTTTACTGATTAATGTCTATGGAAGCCTGTTTCTGCTACATGATAAAAACGTAAGACAGGTGATTGCGACTTTTTAACCCACAATTCAGACTTTGTTTCAAAATTGTGAGACATAGCACAGAATTGTGAGATTAGTCAGAATTTCTCATGAAATTAGGGATATTAACTCAGAATTCTGGGTTTTCATCTTGCAGTTCTATCTACTTAATAACTTTTTTTTATGATTTCAGAATTCTGACTTAAAAAGTATTTTAATTTTTTTTTTTTTTATGATTTCACAGTTCTGACTTTTTTTCTCCATATTTTGCAATTTTGACACTTTCTCAGAATTGTAATATAAAAAGTCTTTTAATCTGTCTTTTATTCCATTGTGAAAACTAGCTTCCATAGATTTGCAATGAAAGCTGTGGGTATACAAAACATATTTTGTGTATAACCTGATGGCACTTCAACACGTGTGTGTTTACAGTGTGAGTGTGTGTCCCACTGCAACAAATAGCTGTATTTGAAGAGATTCACGTTTATATGTAAGGCTCTTAAGAGAGCTGTTGTGCAGATGTGGCGGCCTTCATTCAGCCAATCAGCTCTCAGCATGAGTAGGAACATGATTAGCCCGTGATCCGCGGTGACTCAGAGCCTCTCAAACCCGTTCCTGATTTAGTTGAGCATTACGTGTTTCATTACGTCTGTCCTGTGTGTTTCCCAACACTGGCTGCCAGGGAATAAGTTGGAGTTTGTTCCTTTGGTTGTCATTAGGCTGAGGTTGTTTTATTGACGTTCAGCTGAGATGGTTATCGATTGCTGCCAGCATAGTTGAGCGGATCGCTCTAGGCTCTGACACAGTCAAACAGACAAGCACTGTTTCTCAACACAACAAACTACTGCCAGATAGTCATCTGACATCACGTGTGAGCGTTCTTATGAATCTGTGTGGCTGTAATATCTTTAACTCGGTTGTTTATCTCAATGGACTGTGTAAGCGCTGTTGGAAGTGGAGAAACAGGAAGCTGAACCGTTTTGGAGGGAATCTGGTTTCTCCACAGTCCTGAGCTCCTCGATGAGGGATTTGATAAAATAGGGAAAGGAAAGTTTGTGGCATATGATTATGGGACTCTATTAATGAGCAAAACAGAAAGGTTTTGGTTTGTTGCTTGATCATTTCCATATTTTTTTCCTAGGCTATAATGACTTGATTAAAGTTGAATTCGGTCTTGTGTGCTTCTTTTTTATTAATGGTGTTTGCTGAGACAAGTACCACTCTTTCTATTTCTCATAGAAACACATAAACCAGTGTATTATCCTTTGATGTGTAAACAGTTTGTGCTATGGGGATGAATATTAATGCATATCCAACCGATGTCATTGCAATATTTACATATCGAATTGCAATTGGGTTTTATTCTTGAGTCCACCATCTCTAATGCACGGAAAACAAGATGTGTGTCGTGAGAGCAGAAAAACAGCTCTGATGTGGCATTTTATTCACTTAGAAGAAAAAACATATGCCATTAGAGCTCCTTTTTTCCTGGAGGAAAAGTATGTCAAAATCATGAGAACTTTAAGATAGAAGTATAAATGCATTGACTCTTTGGGTTTCTGTAACAAACTAATAAGCTTAACTTAAAGTAACACTATTCTGCCTTGCAAGAACTTCCTTCAGTGATTTCCGTCAGCTCTACTAGTTATTATCCTCTGTCTATGACCTTTCTGCTTTCTTTCTCTCTCTCTCAGTGTCTCTCTGCTCTCTGGCTGCCTTCGCAGTCTTGAGCGCTTCTGTTGTTCCAGAGATCAGAGCTGTTTGAATGAAGATACTCAGCTTTCTATAACCACCAACCCTCTCTCAGTGGACATATTAGATCCACAGCCATTTCCAGACTTGGCTCTGTGCTCTGGTTTTGCCTCAGAAGTTAATTTGACACTGGGATAAAGAGAAGACGCTTTGTCTGTGTATCCTGTTTGTTTCTTCGTGCAATTACTATGCAAGCTGATGAAGATGACAAAATTTCAGACCTGATGTGCGAGCTATATATACACCTTTGTTATTCAAAATGAGGCTTGCAAGGAATGTAAGGTCTGTTTAACGGGTTGTAATTTTACTATATTTTATCTTTTTGGCATTCCTGTCAAATGAAGTATCCTAGCATCTACCCTGACTGACTTATATAGGTCCTCGTCTCTCACTCTTCGTCTTTTTCTTGTATTGTCTGCAGGCCTGTGCTCACCGCTGGAAGAATGTATACTATGAATCAGAGCATATCCTCCCTCACGGATACTGCTCCATCATCCCAGCCACTCTGCAGGGCAAGTCACAGCCCCTCATACCCTGTTATGAAGGTATGACATGCTCTTTACGACTTTAACTCATCTCAATTATCTTTCAGGATTATACTATTATAGTATTTAAAAATATAATATTTTACAAGTGCATGCGTTTGTGTGTGTGTGTGTGTGTGTGTGTATATATATATATATATATATATATATATATATATATATATACATTATATTTATTTACAACAAGACTATATTTTATAAACAAGACTTAATGTCATAATGTTGCTTCTCAAGTGAGTTTATCTTGATTTAAGAATGTTTAGAATTTTGGAAAACAAGACAAAAATACTTAGTAAGAAGGTCTTTTTTTGCATTTTTGGTTGAAATACAAATGAAAGTGAAATAATTACATTTTAACGTAGCATTCTGCACTCTCTCGAATACTGTCATCATAAACAATAGTGCAGAAAGGATGTAAACAAGAAATTCATTTTGCGGTTTAGACAGCGAGATTCAGTGGGCTCGTGCTAGACTGAAATCATCCGTTTCAGAGATGGGGAAGGTTTGTTGCTCGTTTTCTGTATGTTTTAATCCCAAATTGAATAACCATTTTGTTTTTCATGCTACTAAAATGACCAATGTAAAGAATGTCATGTATATGATGTGTCGTTTCCCCCACACAAAAACGTAATCAACATTAATCGTCATTGTCACTTTAAATTTAAGGACATAAAAAGACTTAAATGCCTTAAACGGTACAAGAAAAGACTTTCTTATAATTTCAAGAGGGCTTAAAACTTGAGGACAGAAAGGCAAGAATCATATGTCTTAATGTGAAGATTAAACTTCATAAGGGTATGATTTCACTGAATAAACAAACAAAACAATATCAAAATGTGGCACGGGTGTTTTTTTTAATAGCACAATAAAATCTGATTTAAAGTGAAGAACTCAAGTATGTAAACATGTATTTTACCACAGTTATAAACTGCTGGAAAAGCTTGAAAATGCACCTTGAAAGTGCTTGAAAAGTGCTTGAATTTTAGTTTGGAAAAGGTGTAAGAACCCTGGTGTTAGTGGTAAATGCTGAAGCAAACATCACTATTACTATTGCTAATACTTAGGGTTAGTCATTTGAGCAAACCTCTAACCCCAAGTATTAGCATAATTGAACCACAGTTCAGTTAATGTAGAAGCAGGTCAACTAAATAAGTGCAAACTCTGAAACCGCTGTTTCTCAGTGTGGTCAGAGCCACTTCCATGAGGCGCCATAATAGACTAAGGTCAAGTGAACCGCGTAAGAGAGATTGAAACTGATCCTGCATATTCCCTCTATATGACAGGTGAAATTGTGGTTCAGTTATGATACGGTGATTCATTACAGTGCGTACTCAATCTTTGATATGTATGACACTGTATAATGTATTGTGAGGTTGTTAGTGATAATCAGGCCTATTGTTGGAGTATTTCTGGTTTTCATCCAACTAGAAGTCCTGCAAACACTCCACTGAAGCAGACTATAGAAATCAGTCCAAGCCTTAAAGAGTTAGTCCACCCAAAAATGAAAATTAGCCTGTGTTTTACTCACCCCAGAGGCATCTTATGTGTATATGACTTTCAGACGAATCCAGTCAGAGTTATATTAAAAATCGTTTTTGATCTTTCAAGCTGTTTAATGGCACTCAGCAGGTGTTGCATGCATCAGTCCAAAAGAAGTTAAATAAAAAGCGCCCATCCATAAAAAAAAAAGTGTCTCACATGGCTCCGGGGTGTGAGCAAAGGCCTCCTGTAGTGAATCAATGCATTTTTGTAAGAAAAAGAACCATATTCCAAACATAATAATCATTTTAACCCTCTGGAGTCGATTAACGCGTATACGCGTTTTGGGGTATTTTCTCCTGATAACCCCGAAAAGAACTTAAATTACACTTTCAGTTTTGATCGTACGATAAGTGCAATACATCAATCGAATCTGTAAAGGGTCTACTTTTTTTTGTATACAGACATAATAACAACAAAACTTTGTGCACTTATAAAATAAAGATAACAAACAAGGAGTGCTGTCTGCAGCCTTTGTCTGCGCTGATCTTCAGAAGAAATGCGTCATTAAAATGAACTGTAACTCAGTGAATACTCAACGAAGAGACATGAGAGAGATATCTATAGAAAGCCTGACATGTCCTACTTTTAAACTAAACAAGTGCTGCTGAAAACAAATATTCTGTGATAAAGTAATCCATATGAAAACAACGCGATGTCCGTTTTTCACGTCTCCCTTCTCCATTTTTGTTTCCCGTCATTATTATCTTCTAATGTGACCACGCCCCCGCGCCGAGCGCGCTTTTGAGATTCAAATGTTTCACTGAAGCGCGCGGCTTTTGAATACGCCCACACAACAGAAGACAACGCAGCGAGACTGTTCTTCAAGTTTTTTTATTATTTTACTGTTTGCTTCGCGATGAAGGAATAAGACATAAATCACCCCCAAAAGAATTTCATGTGGTTGAGGATTTGAGATTTGGATTTCCTCAGAAAAAGAATGAAGGCACTTTATTCAGCAGAGATCATAAACATGAGTAAGTTCTCTTTTATTTATTTATATACTTGTACTAGTGTTGTCACATAACGTGTAAACATTTTACTAGTTAGACTTTTCCAAAGACTTTTTCCAAACTATAATTCCTGACTAAATGGATAATCAAGTGAAATATTATGAAGTTTCAATAACAATATACACTACTATACCATTCAAAAGCTTGATGTAAATAATATAAACTGTAACAATAAATGTAACTGTAACAAATGTAACAATCATTGCTGTTCTTTCAATTCAATTTTATCCCCCCTAAAAGACTAAAAAAAAAATATTCTCAGCTCTTTTCAACATTAATAATAATAATAATAATAAAAATAATAATAATAATAATAATGATAATACTAACAATAAATGTTTTTTGTGTAGAAAATAAGATTGTTAAAAGGATTTCTGAAGGATTGTGTGACTGGAGTAAGATGCAAAAAATTCAGTTTGAAAGTCAGCTTTGATTTTTTCCTAATAAACTGTTTAACTGCACTCACAAGTGAATATTAAAATAATGTTGTGGGATAATTAAATATATTCTAAATAAACTACAAACATAAAATTTATATAGATTTATTTTGTTCCTCACCCTTCTTCTTTCTGTAACTCATCCCTCTCAGTGACACAGCTGACTGAATGGCTCATTATGCAGCTCATTATGCAGGTCTTTGTCTTCTCAGGTGTGAATTCATGATAGTTGACGCCTACTCGCATATGACTGTTACCAACAAAAAGTGTCTTAGAAAATTTAAATCAATATATTGTTTTCTGTAAGTGAGCAAACAAGATGATTTTCACATCATTTAGAAAAAAAAAATTCTAGGCTACAAGCTCCAGTTCTCAAAAATTCCTGGGAACCCAATTTTCTATATGTGTTTTATTGCCTTTTTTTCAAGTGATTTAACATTTTTAGTTTTTCCACTAACCACGCATAACCTTTTTTTTTTTGTCTCAAAAACACAATCATGTACATAGATGCTGCTCACATATTATATAGAGCCTAGTTTGTGCTGATTACAGTGAGATTAGACTTTAGCCCATTTAGATATTTAATAAGAAACTGTAAAAAAGCACAAATGTCAGGGCATGACAAAACTTCTCCAGGCCCCAAAAATACCCTTAGACTCCAGAGGGTTAATGTAGCTTGCGCCAACAGTTGTACACTAATGCTGCTGAGTGGCATTAAACAGCTTGAAAGATCAAAGACAATTTTTAATATAACTCCTACTAGATTCGTCTGAAAGAAGCAAGTCAAAAACACCTCGGATGCCACGGGGGTGAGTAAAACACAGCCTAATTTTTATTTTTGAGTGAACATACGTTTAAACCCTCAGAACAAGTTAGAAAGATGACACCGTTTACTGTGGCACATGTTCACAACGGACTTCACAATGAGTTATGGCGCCCTGAACTTCCTCCAAAACCTCAGACTGCTGTTTTCTGGCATCAAAGCACTGGCACCTCCAGAATCAGAAAGCAGCAGCACGCTGGAGAGAAATATGACCCGTCAGGCAGAGCGCAGTATTTGGGAATTTGGAGGACACATCTGGGGTTATGATGGTTAAACATTTGCGCATCAAGATAAAGGACAGTTTAGCCTTTATTCAGCAAACATTATGACCACAGTGCATGTCCAAAAGACTATTATGTCACCATGCTACCAAATCCCCCTGAAAAAGAAATAATAAAAATAACTTTATGATATTTAGAGATCACAAAACATACTCCAGTTCCAGGGTTATAATTTTATATAATAATATATACCACAGAAAACAATTTCAACTTCTCCATAATCAATATATCACCAACAATACCCCAAATTCATGAATAAAACAACACAACACAAACACACACACAAATAAAACAAATCACATTATTTATTTATTCACACACACACACACACACACACACACACACACACACACACAAAAACAAATCACATTATTTATTTATTTAGAATTAAAAGAATGTTCCAGTTTCATAATATTATTTTCTTCAATTTGTGACATAATATTTTATACCACAAAAAGTTTTAACTTTCCATTTATTTATTTGTTTGTTTGTTTGTTTGTTTATTCTGTATTTGACAGCTTTACATGAATATGTGGCATATTATTATTTACCACATAAAATAATTTCTCTCAACTTATTTATTTATTTATTTATTTTAATTTAACTTTTTCATTTATTTATTTAAATAGCAGAATTCACAGTTATTTTTATTAAAGCAGATTTTCTTCATCAGTATCTTCTTTCTTTGTGCATCTCAAGCAAAAGTGTTTAGGGATTTCATTCTGATCATAGGAGAAATATTGAATGTTATTTTGCACAGATTAGGTGTGCTATTTCCTTACACTATCCTCATATTACATTTCATTATATTTAAGTCTTGTGGCTATACTTTCACAATAGTGTATATTTTAATTTCCATTCCAGTGCAGCGCTTTACCCCAAAGTGCGTTATGGCAAACACAATTTTTACTTATCTTTTCAAACTGTGAAGTGAGTCAAAACTCTTTGGTAATTGACAACATGCCACAGATTCAAAAATGAACTTGTTTTGAACCCGGAATGTTCCGGTGCCAATCAAGACCTGTCAATATCAGAACTGGCTCACGTTTGCTGTTTATCGCTCCCCCATCATGTATTATGCTTCTGACAGATGTTATTGTAGTATATTAAATTCATCACCTCCATCGGCATTGAATTTCATCATCCCAGTAGGATTCCTCATATTTTACAAGATGTTTTGATATGCTGCGAAAAGAACAAAGGAGGGAATTGCATGAATTAGTTTCCATGTCCAGCTCCCGAGTTATATATTTCCTCCATATCTTTTCCTGACTCTAGTGAGTTGCCATCGGGGGCCTTCTATGTGTGTGCAGTGCATTATGGGGGGATCCAAGCCCAATATTTTCTGTAACCGGAGAGCACACCAACCCCTCCGTTCTCAAAGCCCTCCAGAGCGAGAGCTTTTGTTGAACGCGGAGCTGCTAGGTCATTCTCAGTCTGTCTCTCGGCCCCCAGATTCCTCTTGGATGGAGCTGGGACTTTGACTAACTCCATACGGAATGTCGGAAGAACTCCAGTAAATGCTGGCTCAGACTCACAGCGAAATCATTTGTGCTCTGTTGTTTTTTCCTTCCTCTCTCTCTCTCTCTGGCCCCCTATTCACTCTCACAGACTATAAGAAGACCTATGGGGAAGAACACGGCTCGTGCCAAGCCGGGATCGCAGGCGTTTTCACTGAGGTCAGTAGAAGTACAAGCGTGTTATGCGTTTTCACATGTGTGGCACTCTGGGCTGGCGAGTACACAAGTACTCACATAATGACTCACAAGTATGATTGATAAATTTACTCTTCAAGGGAAAGTTCAACTAAAGTCATCATTTACTCACCTTCATGTCATTCCAAACCTGTATGATGCTCTTTCCTCCTCAGAACACAAATGGAGATGTTGAGCAGAATTTCCAATCTGTTCTTTTCTTTATGTGGATATGAAGATCAATAAAAGTAGTCATGATTCGCATTTGAATATGCCCATATTAGAATGATAATTTAGTTGTTTTGAATGGAAATCGGGGTTATTATTGTTAATTAAAACCATAAAACATTTTCATTGCTTGAGATAAACCCTAACTGAAAAATTTTTTTTTTTATCTTTTTTTTATTTCAGCTAGTTGCCAAGGTAACATTTCTCATTGTCATTTAATTCAACCTAAAGTACAAAAATTACTAAATATAACTAAAATAAACAAAAACTATATAGACATTAAAAAGTAATAAAATTGATAATACATAAATGTAACTAAAATTAGAGTGAAAGCAGAAGAATACAATCTAACTTAAAATATTAGAAAAACTATAATCAGTATAAAATGTAGTATCAAACCAACTGGAAATAACTACTATTATTAAATTTTTATTTTTAACTTTTATATTGTATTTTCAATTAACTTTACTTTTAATTGTAACATTTATATTGTATTTTGTTTTCAATTAACTTTACTTTTAGTATATTGCAAAAGTGATATTTACTAATTTATTCTGCAATTATCCATTTTTATTTTATTTATTTATTTATCTGTTTATTTGTACTTTAAATCCCCTAGTCACTTATTGTATGGAAAAAAAGAAAAAAAAACTGAAAACTTTCATAGTATTCATTACAGTCATATGACTTTGAAATTTAAAAAGGAAGGTTGCATTACTTCCAGTCTTTGGCTCAGCAGACCTGTTGGTTTGTATCCACAGACTCTGTTGAACAGATACCTGTAGGAATTTGAACAGAATTCAGACAGTTTGTGTGTGATGCACATTTTTGCTGAAGGCATGTGAATTGTTTGTCCACTTGCCCTTTGTTTAGTATGTTGACCATTGCCGTGTTTTGTCTGTAGTGCAGCCAGTCCATTAACATGCAGTCCAGGCTTTGGATGTAATGTCTGGAACAAATACGAGAACACAGGCTGACAGATGTGATGCCCAAAAGTGCATCAGTTTCATCACTAGATCACTAACTGACTCTCTTCACTTTGCTTTTCTTAAAAGAGAACGAAATATGACTGGAAACTCACTCCCTGTACGTTCCGATTACTGAGGTGTTCATTTATCAGACTGAGTATTTTAAGAGATGGCTGAGAAATGCAAGGCAGTTCACTAGGTTTTCAAGCAGACCTATTGTTGTCTTGTTGCATTAAAGCTGACCTCAGGTCAGTCAGTATTGGACATTCACAGAGAGGAATTAACCCAGAGCAGAATGGCATCTGCATCGGCTGCGTTGTAGTTTGGATGGTAATGGCACTTTATCATTTGGCAGAACATCTTAAGTGACCTTCAAGACCTTTAGCGTCTAAAACAGATGTCTTGATGCTTAATGCTGTCGACTCAGCTGGAGGTGCTGTTTTTACGTGTTTGGCAGGACTGACCGAGTCAAATAGCATTTGTGTGGGTTTTTTTAGCAGTCAGGCGTTGTGAAATGGAAAAGGCATTTGTGGCTTGATAGAACTCAAAACAGCTATGAAAAGACCCCGTTTCCTCGTCACATGAGGGATATTCCTTGTGCCCACACTTTTATATTTGAATCCTCTGAGATAATGAGTGTCGGAAAAAGGGAAAATGTTTTTTCCACCAAAGATTCATAGCCAAACATTTATGACAAATTGTGCATTTTTTGAATTATATACCGCATGTCGATTAAAGCACAACAGGGAAACAAAACTTTTTCAGTGGCTTTGGTTTCACAAGTATTTTTTTCCGTTCTGTTTCCTTAATAGGGATTTTTCTTCTTCTTTTGGCTTCTAATCATTGCCAAAAAAAATAAAAAATTTAACAATATAAAACTATTGACTTTTGACAATACTGTTTGAATATTATAACAATTTAAAAGAACTAATCTATTTGAATATATTTTAAAATATAATTAATTTCTGTGATGCAAAGCTGAATTTTCAGCATCGTTACTTCATTATCTTCAGTGTCACATGATCCTTCAGAAATCATGATTATCAGTGTTGAACACAGTTGTGCTGCTTCATATTTTTGTTGAAACCATGAATATTTTTTATTCAGGATTCTTTGATAATTAGAAAGTTTAAAAGAACAGCAATTATTTGAAATAAAACATTAATTTTAATATTAATAAATGTATTTGTTTATTCTAAAAAAAATTACTGACCACAAACATTGAGCATCAGTGTATATGATATTATATTATTTTATTTTTTTTGCACATATATGTAATATATTAGTATAAAAAAACTGAATTCTCTGATTCTTTAATACAGACTTTTCTTCTAGAGCTTAGTATTGATTTCAGCAATTAAACATTTTTGTCATATCTACTACTTACTTTTAAATGAAGTAAATATGTCATTGCTTTACAACTAGTCCTGAAACATTTATATAGTATCCCAAAAAAATCCCTATGGAGAAAAGGAATGGCATTTTAGCTCCTTAATCTACTGTTGTGATCCATCGCTGTGACCATGTAAAACAAGTGACTTCTCTTGTTTGAAGTGTGACAATGTGGAGCAATTAAAACAGTTCAAAGGCTTGAGTTCTCCTTCAGCTTAAGACTCTATTGAGTGATCAAAGCAACAAACAACAGCCGTCCTTCCAGCTCACGGTGGGGTTAACAGCAGATAATACAACATAGTCTGTGGCTTTCAGTTGACCAGAGCCTCCCCAACAGCTCTGTGTTTTTCTCCTGTGAAAAATTGGTGGCTTTTGAATGGATCTCTATTGCTTATTGTTTCGTTTTTAGGAGCTGGTTATCATGGGTGCACCTGGTTCTTACTACTGGACCGGAACGGTCAAAGTGTTTAACATGACATCCAATACTCACTACAACCTAAATCAAGACAACCTGAGTCTTCGCAGATACAGTTACCTCGGTAATACCTGCTCTGATATTAATAACCGCTTCAATATTCATGCTGTAGTCAGTCCGTCACAGATTTGTGTTTTTTAGGGTATGCTGTGACTGCTGGCCACTTCTCCTCCCCGAATACCATAGACGTGGCGGCTGGTGCTCCTCAAGACAGTGGTGGTGGAAAAGTGAGTGGTTTCTTGCAGAGTTTGCATCATTGGTTCCAGGTTTTGTTTACATTACACTCACTTTGACATTCCAAAACTACATTGTCATCCATATTTTAGGTTTACATCTTCAGAATCGAAGGAACGTCTCTTGTAAAGACCTTTGAAGCCTCAGGGAAAATGGTGAGTATGATGCTCAGGTTTTCTAATTATTTACAAATGTAATTTATTCCAAATGTAAAATGTTTATACAGTCCTTCATAGTTACTAAATAGGAAAAGTTTTTTTTTTTTTCTGAAGAACACAGAAAGAGTTGTTTCAGAAGACTTGTAGGGACTGTCGAAACCCTAAAAATGCAAAAAGCATAATTATCTACTGTATCATATTTGATACAGAAATTTCTAAGCCTGTGATTATCAACATGATTCAAATTCAGCTAAAACCTGCTGTACACAATCTACTTCTGTACATGCCTTCAGTCATCTGATTGATGTTTTTTTAGCAAGTAAAAGACCTTTTAGTGTAATAGTAAAAACGTCCACCTTCAGGGGTTGGTTCACATGTCTCTTGCTGTGAAAAATGTTTTTACTGATTTATATAAAGTATAACCTTTATATTGTAATATTTTAAGATAAACACTTACTGGACTGAAGCAACTCAGCTTTACTTGATTATCCATATAATTTTTAAATAAATCAAATGAGAGTATCATGTGATCATCAGTCTTACTAAGACATTTTGGGAGATATGAGAGTGACGTCTGTTATTTATGAGTTTTATGTAGTATGAAGTAGACTGCTATACTGTTATATAAAGATCATTTATTTTCTTACTTATATATTTGATCTTACTTTTTGGCCATATAAATATCAGCAACTGCACCAAAATAAAAGCCTGATGTATGAAATATGCTGCTTAGCAAAAAAGACAATGATTTTAAAAAAAAAATCAGTAAACAGTTCCATTTAAAAATAAATACATTTGAATAAAAATGATTTTTCTGACTATTATTTCATAAGTCAGCCTTTACAAGGTTAAAGCAAAAGCAAGGTTTTCTGTGATTTAAGCTGTTAGCTGAAAACCGGCTCTTATTTCTCTTTC
This sequence comes from Cyprinus carpio, assembly GCF_018340385.1. Taxonomy (NCBI): domain Eukaryota; kingdom Metazoa; phylum Chordata; class Actinopteri; order Cypriniformes; family Cyprinidae; genus Cyprinus; species Cyprinus carpio. The sequence goes on along the minus strand of NC_056609.1, from coordinate 28,134,200 downwards.
ATCTTCATATACATTCAAATATGGGCAGAGTAGCTAAATCATAGCTTGACTTTCTTCCAAAGTGAACTGTGTGAGGTAATGCATCTTATGGAGGAGTGATGTGCCCTGTGCATGGCGTTGTAAACTGACCCGTTTGCTCTTGGCTCGGCTTGGTTTCAGATGGGCTCTTACTTTGGCTCCTCATTGTGTGCAGTTGACCTAAACGCGGACGGACTGTCGGACTTGATTGTGGGAGCACCCATGCACAGCGAGATCCGGGACGAAGGCCAGGTTTCTGTTTACCTCAGCAGTGGCAATGTGAGTTCTCTTACATCTGCGTTACTTATTAAAGGAGTAGTTCATCCAAAAATGAATATCTGCTGAAAATGCCATCAGGCCATCCAGGATGTAGATGATTTTGTTTCTTCATTAGAACAGATTTGGATAAAATGATCAATGGTCAGACTGAGAGTCCAAACAGCTGATAAAAACATCACAATAATCCACAAGACTCCAGTCAATCAATTAACGTCTTGTGAAGTGAAAATCTACCTGTTTGGAAGGAAAAAATCCATCAAGACTTTTTACCTTTAAACCTTTTCTTCTGGCCAAAATATAAATTCATAATTCATAATAAATATTCCTCCAGTAAAAAAAAAGTCCATCCTCTGTGATCCTCTCACATCAGAGCTGTTTGGGACTTTATTCATTTGTAAATGGTTCCTGTTCTGTGCATATTTCTCTCCCGATTCAGACCAGATTACTTTTTAACTGGAGAAAGCAATATCATGGATAGAGGACTTATATTTTAGCCAGAAGTTTTAATGATGGATTTGTTTCTTACAAACATGCATATTTTGCTTTACCATACATTAACTGATGGAGTGGAGTGGTATGGATTATTGTGATGTTTTTATCAGCTGTTTGGACTCTCGTTCTGACGGCACCCATTCACTGCAGAGGATCCATTGGTGAGCAAGTGATGGAATGCTACATTTCTCCAAATCTGATTACGAAACAAACTTATCTACATCTTGGATCAGCAAATTTTAATTTTTGGGTGAATTTTCCTTTAAAGATGCCAATTTTGTCATAAACAACACTTGAATGGCACAACACTAAAACAACACTATAAATGACCAAGTTGCATTATATGCCATAAATGACCAAGACTTAAATTCGAAGGTAAGTTGCTTCATGCAGCTTGACATATGTTTTGAGTTTAAACAATGTTTTTTGTACTTGTTTGTTCAGGGAGTGATGGAGGAAGTTGCAATATTAAATGGTGACAATTCATACAATGCTCATTTTGGAGAGTGTATCACTTCTCTTGGGGACATTGATGACGATGGCTACCAAGGTCAGTGTATTTTGCAATTTGTTTGCGCTCAAAATGATTGCACATCAGTGCAAAGCATGAGCTTCCAATACTAAAATCCTTTAACATAAGGAATATTTTGGGTTTGAGTCTGTAAGATAAAAAAAAATTAAAAATCTTTTATTCAGCAATGCTGCATTAAATTGATCAAATGTGAGTTTTTTAAATAAATGCTGTTTTTTTTGCTTGATATCTGTCAGAGAATCCTGAAAAAAATGTATTACAGTTTCCACAGAAATTTTAAGAAATTTTTTCAATATATTCAAATATAACACACTTAATTCAAATATAACACACTAAAATTTAAAAACAACAACATAAGCACATGTTGCAAAAATCAAAATCACACGTTGTAAAAATCATACATACATCTGGAATATTCCTTTCATTCAAATGATCACAGAAGCACATGTTGCAAAAATCATATTTCCGCTGTATTGGAGACAGACAGACATTGTTTGTCAAGTAACTGGAAAAGATATTTTGACGTGAAGCAGATTCAAAGCTCAGATATCTCCTCTGCGACTAGTGTTCTCACTCTCGATTTTCCTGGCACCCCGCTGTCCAGTCGGAGGCTTTTCTTGGTGTCTGGTTTCGCTCTTCACCTGATGCATTGCTTGATTATAGCGCTATTTTCTGCATGTCGCCTCTGGAGATATTTTAGTATGGACTGTACTGTGTTCTCATACAGTAACTGTTCCTGAAAGTGTTTAGGGAATCTAATTAAAATGGCCTGAGGAATATCTGATAAGTGGAGACAGATGTGTTGGATTAAACAGGAAGTGAATCTTTCTGGTGTAGGACATTGAGGGGGTTGGCAGTGCTTAGAACAAGAAACCAATTCAAGCAATCAAGAATCCTTGTAATGAAATGGTGCAGCCTATATGTATTGAGAAGCATCTGTGATAAACTATTCAGAGGTCAGTGTGGTAGTAAATGTTGCTTTAGGAGGCTGTAACTATAAAGAGATTACAAGAGGTTAACCTGTCTGCATTTAACCTGCCTCTTATTGGGTACTTTTTGAGGTAAGCTAGATTTTTTTTTCTCTTTTTGAAAGAAATTAATGCTTTTAGTTAGAAAGGATGGATTAAAATGACATTAAAGAAATTTGTAATGTTACAAAAGATTTCTGTTTCAAATAAATGCTGTTCTTTTAAACTTTCTGTTCATCAAAAAACATTGACAATAATCAGAAATGTTTCTTGGGCAGCAAATCAGCATATTAGAATGAGATATTTGTGCTTTATTGCATTTTATTATTTTATTTAATTTGTAATTGTATTTGTTGTAATTTTTATTAATTTATTTATTATTGTGTAATTTTTAGTTGTATTCTTTAGTTTTTATTTTATTGCATTATTTAATTGTATTGTTAAATAAATGTTGTTGTTATTTTTTTATTTTTATTTTTTATTAATTTTTATTATTTTACTATTATATTAGCTACACATTCAACAACACTCCAGAGACAGTTAATACAAAATCATCCACATTTTGTTTGTATTACTTTGGAAAAATAGAACCTACATTTTTAGCTTTTATTTAATTTTATTTTATTTTATTTTATTATTATTTTTTTTTATAACTAATAATAATCAGGAATGTTTCTTGAGCAGCAAATCAGCATATTAGAATGATTTCTGAAGATCATGTGACTCTGAATACTGGAGTAATGATGCTGAAAATTCAGCTTTGATCACAGGAATAAATTACATTTTACAATATATTCAAATAGATAACAGTGATTTGAAATAGTAATAATATTTTAAAATATTATTATTATTATTATTATTATTTTAATCAAAGAAATGCAGCCGTGGTGAGCATGTGACACTTCTTTCAAAAACATTTAAAAAATCCTATCAATTTTGCATGTAAATAAGCCAGTCTCAGGAAATAAGTCTCAGTCTGTCTCAAATAGAATCTTGTATAGAATGGCCATGCTTCAGTCTTATAATTTTATGGCTGTTACAGAAATTTAAAAGTTTCCAAAGCTCAGCACATTGAAAATATGTGGAAGTGAAATGTGTTCTGCTGTTTTCATGCACAAGGGATTTTTTTCTGACTCTGTTTCAACCCCCCTGTAGTTTCACAGACCTTTACAGGCTCTCAAAAACACCTAAGTATCCATTAAGTGACTTAGCAGAGCGACTCTCAAACAGAGATGGGCTTAAGGCAAACAGGCATTTATTGGGGTCCTGACACACACAAATCCACCTCCAGCGTTTCTATTCTAGTCGTACAGTAGGTCTCTGGCAGTCTGGCCTAATTCAGCTGCACACTATGCTATTCTGTTCTAACTTTTACAATTGCTGCTTGTCAGACTGTATAAGCTCAATAAGATCTTGAATTAAAGCCCGTACTGTACGACGACTCTATATTATGTCAGATTGCTCAATAACATCAGCTAAAACTAGGGTTGGGCGATATATGGCATGCGATCCTCACACGCATTTCGTCAGTAAAGCCGGTTCCCTGATTACCGCTAAATCGCCATCACCTGCTTTCAAATGGAGCGGCATTTAATAGACAGAGCCATAGATCACTGACAAGCTACGCAATATCGCGTTCATTATCACAGATGAATCGCCTTCGATAATGAACGGATGTTGCGGAGACCGAGATGACAGAAAGTGCACCCTGTTTATTTTGTTTATTTTACAAAAGCACAATGTTTTGTTTTTATTGTCAGTATACACAAATAAAAGTAGGCCCTTTTTAAGATTCGATTGATTTTAGTCTTATCTGTATCTGAGTATTGAAGGTTTCTCTGTGAATCAGGAAAAACTGAAAGTGAACGCGCCGGTGCGCAGAGGTTTAAAGACTGCTTTCACTTTTATCTTTAGACTGTAAATTTAGATTTCAAATTTAATATTGATTTTAGAACTGTTTAAATTATTTACAGCATGTAGCACAAGTTTTTTTATAAGTAACTGTAATTAAATGACCTAAAAATAAACAGTAATGGATAAGTGGATAAGTAATTTAATTAAAGTACAGTAACACACAATGCTGCTTGTAGTCAAGTTTAGACAAGTCTGCCCAACATTAAAAAAATGTTTTAAAAACCCTCTAATTTGTCTCAAATGACAAACAAATTAGTGATAAATATTATAATATTAGATTATGCAGTGTGTACCACAATTTATTCTATCATTCTCCCTTGTTTCCATCTTTTTCATTGACTTCTGTGTTTGTCTTTTTTGCTGTAGATGTAGCAATTGGAGCCCCCAAAGAGGATGACTATGGAGGAGCTGTCTACATCTACCACGGTGATGCTACAGGAATAGTTAAGAAGTACTCAATGGTAATGAACCATTTTCTATTATTTATTTATTATGTATTTTTATGTATTTATTTATTATGTATTTATGCATTTTATGTTCTTTAATTTCATTATATTGTATAAATTAATATTTTATTATTTATTTTGTTTTGGAATTATTTTATTTCAATTCAGTATTTTTATTTTATTAAATGTATGCACTTTTTATTTAAATTGATTTTATTATTTATATTTAAATTTATTATTTATTTAGTTTTAATTTGTTATTTTATTATAATATATTTTATTTGCTACACATACAGCAACACTTAATTCAGAGACCTTAAAATACAAATCCCAGTCTTTTTTTTGTAAACAAAACCATTGTATTATTTTAGTGTATTTTATTTTAATATTTGTTTTTTATTATTTATTTTCTTTTAGAATGATTCTATTTTATCTTATTTTAATAATTAAATGTATTTTTATTTAAATGTTTAAATTTAAAAATATAAATAAATTAAAATATCTAAATTAAAATAATAATTAAAAACATTTAAATTAAATTTAAATATTTTTAACATTTAATTTAATTTTATTATTTTTCATTTAAATTGTTTTTATTTTATTATTTAATTGTTAATATTGTAGACTTTTGTTATATTTAATTGCTACAGATTCAACAACACTTGATTCAGAGACATGAATACAAATTCCATTATTTATCATTTATTTATTTTTACGTTGTCAGCTCTCAACAGTACTGTATACTGTAGACCATTCATTTAGATTTTTCCTTTATTTATGGTGCTATTGAGCTTTACTTGTGTCTGTATTAAAATAAATCTGAAAGATTGGTTAAGTTGGCAGTGCATCACTTGTTTTACTGCGAAACCTTAAAGCTCATGCAGTTTAACAGTTTGATTGATGGGTAACTAGTAGTTCCAGCTGGAATCCACTGGCTTTTGTGCTGATTTAGTGGTAAAAATGCCTTAATTGGAGCTGAGAGTGATACACTGATATCGCTAGCTGAAAGCATAATTAGCCAAAATGTTTAATAAATGAACTACGCGGCATTCAGAAAACCGAGGATGATTTTTTAATGACTTGGTCTGTGTGGATGTCAAAATTGGCGTTTCTGATTAATTGATGTGATTTTCTCTCTCACCTGGATCGTATGCAGAGGCTGTCTGGGCGAAGCATCAACCCCACCCTCCAAATGTTCGGCCAGTCGATTTCCGGCAATGTGGACATGGATGGAAACGGATATCCAGGTTTGGCTTTGCTTTAGACACTTGGCTAGCTCTGCTCGAATGAACACTGAGAATGTTCCGAATGAACTAGATCAAAACCGACCACATTCAGGGAGAAACCGCGAACGGTGCCAGACCACTTACATTGGCCTTCTGCGATCTCCGCGTAAAGATGGGAAACATGTAACGTTTTTACCGACCTCCAGTGAGTTTATTCCATTCTGGAAACCTCTTAGTATTAAAAGTTAATGCGTAACTTATGACACCAGTGATTCGTCACAACATGTGATCCGATGTGCCTGGACTTATGATGTGAAAGCTGCTGTGAAGATGCTTTTTTCGACTCTACAGAAGACTCCTGTGTAAGAGAGATTAATTATATGATGGAGAACGTTCCGTTCTGCGCTAATCCAGGGAATGCAGATTGAGTGTTTGCTTAATTTTCCTAACCGTTCTTTGACACATTCGGTCTGCTCTGATTTCATAGTTCTGTGGCCAGCAAGCATTTTGTTTACAGCATTCCACAGTGGACACACCAATGAAACAAAGATGAGAGAGAAAATCAAACAAAGGAAGCTTCGTCTTTTATTAAAAAATAAATGCTCGATCTATTTCATACAGTATATGTAACCCTGGACCACAAAACCAGTCATAAGGGTCAAAATGAGATTTATAAATGTTATTAGCTGAACAAATAAGCTTTCCATTGATGTATGGTTTGTCAGGATTGGACAATATTTGGCTGAGATGCAACTATTTGAAAATCTGGAATCTGAGGGTGCAAAAAAATCTCAATATTGAGAAAATCGCCTTTAAAGTTGTCCAAATGAATTCTTAACAATGCATATTACTGATCAAAAATTAAGTTTTGATATATTTACATCTTCATGGCACATGATCTTTACTTAATATATTAATGATTTTTGTCATGAAAGAAACATCTTTAATTTTGACCCATACAATGTATTTTTGCCTATTGCTACAAATATACCCCAGCGACTTAAGACTGCTTTTGTGGTCCTGGGTCACATACTGTATAGCAGTTTGCATGTATAATTTTTTAAGATAAAATGTTTAATAATATTATGTATATTTTATTAATAATATTATTAATATATTATTAATAATAAAATTATATTTGAGTTTACTAATTAGTGGTCATTATGATTTGTACACACAACCCTATGAAATGTTCTGGTGACCAGTCATATCCCTGCGCTTTCTGTTTTTTTTTTTTTTTAATTATCAATTATATACTATTACAAGGTTTTCATTTTTTGAATTTATAGATTATTTTGAAAATTTAATATTTTCAGTTTAAATTAAAATGTTAGTTTGTCGTAGTTCATTTTGTTGTTATGTTTCTTTGGATATATATATATATATAAAATATTATATTATACTATATTATATTATTATATATATATAGATAATATATATATCTATATATATTTCTTAGACCTCAGAAGTTTTTATATTATTAATTAAGTGATATTATTAAATATTTCTGTATAGCTTATTAATTTTTATGGTAGTTTTAGGTTCAGTAATTTTAGTCCTTAAACTTATTTATTCTCAACATTCTTAGACCTCAGAAGTTTTTTCAGCTTTATCTAAATTACTGATCTCCAGTACAGTAGTTTTTATTTTAGTTAAACATAACAGCACTGGATTCTACCTTAACGTCTTTGAACCTTGTCAGCCCATAAATAGCATTTTAAAGGTATATATTAGTATTAAAGCTATAAGTTTTGCGCATCTTTTCTAACAGCATAGCATCACAGAGTGTATGAAATCATTCCTGGCCTTCCAGAAAAACTATATTTTTGTTTTTCCCATATCAGATGTGACGATAGGGGCGTTCATGGCTGACAGTGTGGTTTTGTTAAGGTAAGCTGTGCGCTTCTGAGCTAGCAAAAGCTTGTATTTACATCAGTTCCTCATTAGTGTTCTCTGATGATCATCCATTCAGATGTAGCTTTGACCTTATTTGCTGTTGCTTGTGACAGATCCAGGCCGGTGATCTCTGTAGACGTGTCCATCTTTCTGCCCGTCTCGATAAACATCACAGTACCGCAGTGTCACGAGGGCCCTCAGCATCTCAACTGCTTCAACGTCACATTCACCATGACACATAAATGAGTCTCAGTGGAATTATCATTATCATTATCATTATCATTATCATTATTATTATTATTATTATTATTATTATGTTTATTTGATTTTATTTTTTTTATATTATTATTAATTATTATTATTATTATTATTATTATTATTATTATGTTTATTAATTTTTTTTTATTTATGATGTTCAATTTAGTTATTTATTATTCTTTATTTTATTTGTATATATTTGTATTTATTTTGATATTATTTATTTGATTATACTTTCTTTATTAAATTTTTTATTCTATTATAATTAATTTTTTAATATTAACTATTTTATTATTTTTAATATTATTATTTCTATTTATTTTAGTATTATTTATTTTATTATCTTTTATTATTTTATTTTTATTATTTTTTATTATTTTAAATTTTATTTTATTGTTTGATATTTAGGTTTTTGTATTTGTCTGAAATTTTATTTTAATTTATTTTAGTTTTAATAAAATTGTATTGTTTATTTATTGTTTATTGTTACACATTCAACAACACTTGAATACAAATATACGTATAATCGACAGGTGTGTGCGGACACAATAAACCCATAACTAGATACTCTTGATAACTCTTGTTTTTAACCTAACCACTGTCTTTTTGCTCTCACGACCCGTGGTGCAAACAGTCCTGAACTGGAGGTCAGTGCATTTTGTGCTGAACTTTGTCACTCTGTCAACACGCAGACGGGCCTAGAATAGACTATTATGAAATATCATCAAATATTTGATACAAAAACAGCACTTCACTGAATCACTTTTAGTCCTCCCATAATGTTTTATCGTATATCACCAAATACAGTTTTAAAATGACTCAGAGGAGACTTGTTTTTCATTGAATCTAGTGTTTGTTTTGATATTTTTTTATAATTCTATTTTTGTGATTCGACTCGATGAGCTTGGCTGCATGTGTTTGTTTAACTTGACAAGATGGACACTGTGCAGCCACAGAGATTCAACGCAAATGACCGCTTGCTCAACTCTTGGGTGTGGCCACTGCTCATTGAGTGGGTGTGGCCTTATGGGAGATGGAGTGCATAAAGGGGGTGTTACATAATGGGAGGTTTCTGGGAAGTACAGAGCACCAGTGTTACTCCACTTGGCACCCGCATTGGAAAGAACTGCAGCACCTTGTGTCTGGGAGACGCCCTGGTTTTGTAGGCCGGAGTGAGCTCATGGTGCGCTCACAGCTGGATGCATTAAAACAACAACCCCTGCATTGGTCCTGGAGCCCCTACCCGCTCGCAGACGTTCATCAGAGTAACAACAAACTCTTTCTCAACGTCGGGATTGGAGGAATGGTCCCGCAGTTACACATTTGTCCACATCTGGGTGAATTTCACAAAAACTGTCAAGAAATTCATCAAGTTGTGGAAAGAAAGCAGCTATTTCTGGGGCTGCGTCCAAGGGTTCTGTGTTTTTTGATCAATTTCTGGTTTTTGGAAAAGCGTGTAGGTGTAGATGGATGAATCTCACCTAAGAGATGTCTGGATCGTATTTATCCCAAAACCAAAAAAAAAAAAAATAACAAAAATTAATTAAAATAACTTTAAACAACTACAAAAATTTACAATATTCACATTTGTCACATATGCAGTTATATATAGAATTCAAAGAACAATTAAAAGCCAACAGTAAAAATTAAAAGGCCACAGGCAATTTATTTATTTATTTTTTTTTCAAATTTTGATTTTATGAATTTTCCTCTTTAATGTCTGTAATGAAAAATATGTCTTTATTGCAATATGAAAATATAATATTTGTATCAACTAAAATTGTAAGTACACATAATGGTGTTTGTTATAATAAATTAAACGTGTTTAAAAATAAATCCCTGTATAACAGTAATGAGAATGAGATTTTAATTGCATTACAGTAATCAGAATTTTGGATTTTTTTTTCAAAATGTATTTATTTATTTGCATTTTATTCATTTCCTTATATTTATTATTATTAAATTCCTTCATTCATTCACATTTCATTCATTCAATTTTTTTGAATTATTTTTATTTTAATTATTTATTTATTCATTCATTTTATTTTTTATTTTAATTATTAATTAATTCAATCATTCATTGATTGATTTATTAATTTACATTTTATGTTATTTTATTTATTTATTTTCTAATAAAATATGACCCACACATTTCTTCATAAGAGTCATCAGTATATTTTATTTTTATTTTTATTTCTATTCATTTACATTTTAATTTTATTTAATTTTTAATTTTTTAATTTTAATTTTAATTTTGGGATAAAATATTACCCACAAATTTCTTCATGTGATTCATCAATACATTTTGAACCATGTTTTTTCTGCATGCCCTTGCCATTTTCTCAGACTTCCAGAAATGAATCACAAACATTAAACTCTTGGACGTGGCCCCAGAAATGTTCTTGTACTGTTTTCTCTCATTTCCATGACTTTACAGTGGGAACTTGACATCTTACTTGACTTTGTTTTTAAATCCCAGAATTTGTCCTGGAATGCTTCTGATAGTGAGTGTTTTTGAGAGACGTTTCCACATTGTTGTCTTTCTGAAATGTTGGTTTCTGTATTTCTCCTCAGAGTTGCTGTACAATCTAACTGCAGATTCAGATAAGAGACACAGAGGTCTGCCGGCGCGGGTGTATTTTGGAAACGGTGGAGAGCAGACAGGTGCTGTAAGTCAGCGTTTCAGCCTGGAGATCAACCGGCCGCAGTGCCATCAGTACACGTCCTTTGTGAGGGTGAGTTTTCCTCTGATATCCCAGAACTACATGATCCAAAGGTTCAGGCTTCAGGGATTTGTCCTTTAGAGTCAACATGAACGTGTTTCTGGTCTTACTGTGCATCTATTCATGTTATCCCAAAGAATAAAGTTTTTAGTAGTAATCTTTCATAAAACGTTAATAACCAATAACAATAACACCTACTGGCATCATATTTGCTGAAGGAAATTTAATGCTTGTTTCTTACTAATTTTGGGATGCTGATTCCAAAATAGTTCTTGTTTTGCTTTAGTACATCACACTTTCTCACAAAATATAGCATTTTTGCTTCTGACAACCATTTCTAAGGTGAAAAAGGCTTGTATTATCCCTTAATCTGCAGAAAAACTAACACAGAGACATGATTCCCGTCTTCCTCTGATCCAGTTCACAACTGTTTGTTCAATTCTCGGCTGATGTTCACATATATTGATAATTCAGAAGACATTATTTTATGCCTAATCACAGTTTCCACTTTTTTTCACTCCTTTGCAGATTGCAATTGAAATCATAAATTTTAAATATACCGGAACTTTTGACATTCGTCTGCTTTTGTTATTTTGATAAGTGCATTTTAGCCGATACAATATATATTTGGAAAAATCTTTATTTTATATTGTGAAAAACTAAGTTATGGGATTCAGCATCATTGAATTAGATAATATTAAAGCTTGTTTTTATTGAGTTTTTTTTTTTTTTTTTTTTTTTTAGCTGTAAAGTAGATTTTTAGGACACAATTTTAAATTAAGCAGCCTTCCTAGAAACTTAACCAATAGTTAAGTCTTTAAAAAACTGTAAAAGATGTATTTAAATTTCTTTTCTTTATTCAGTTATCCATTTTTCAGATTAATGTAGTTGTAGAAAAATTTTGCATGTCATACCCACTTAAGAAAAATCTTAAAAAAATGAAAACATTTTAACAAAGTTCAATGTTAATGCATTCATTCAGTTTTTTTTATATTTTATCTTATTTTATTTTATTAAGAATAAATACAAATTAAATAAAAATTCCAATGAAACAAAATCTGAAATCAAACAAATTCATTCAAAAACTGGCATGGAAAAAACTCCCAGCCTACTTTGTTTCTCATAGATTATACAATTTCATTGTGAAATATGTCATATTACGAAAGTAACTGGGTTGTGAATGTCATTTCATGTTGACTTAACTGTGGCTTGTTGTCACTGAGGTCTCAGTCCAGTTTTATCAGCATCACAGAATTCCTGCTGTTCCATGCAAACAGCCCTGCACTGGAGGTCATTTATTGCTGAACTTTATTTTACTCCATCAGCATGCACCAAATAAGTCCATGTGCATTTTTCTGTAATCGCTTCGAAATAGTAGTTTTTACTTGTTGCTGTTTGGAAAATGACTCTTGTGCTGTATTCTGAAGCCATAGCAAACTGTGCTGCTGTTTACTGCAGTCTTGCCCTCAATGGACGTCAGACATATGCATGTGTTTGGTGCCGAGGCTAAAGCTCTGATTAAGTCATGTGGCAGCTCAAAAGAGAAGTTCACCTATAATAAAGATAATTAAATGTAAATGTAAATGTAAAGAAAGACCCACAATAAAGTCTCATCATCAGGTGACAAACAACTACCTTTGAAATGCGGGCTCTTAATGAGAGACCTTGTTTGGCGACTCTGCTGAGACAGTCGTCATTGTGGCCGCACAGTTGGGCTCTTGTTGTCTGTCTGCTGGTAATAGTCTGCTATCCCGGCCTTCGGTCAGCGTCAGTATCCTCAGGGCGACGTGGAGCTTGAGCTCTAACAAGGAGGCCCACACAGAGCCTGTAAATTTCACTGGCGCTGCTTTATGAGCCTCTGCAGGCCACTTTTCCATAGCAAGGGTTCACCCCATACCATGCTCCTATTCCTGCATGATACAAATATGCATTAACCAACAACATACAAGCAGTGACGATACAGTGCAGGGTTTGCTGACCTGGTCTTCTTGCGTTTACTCAAGCACATTCACACATGGTTTCCTTTTGCAGATTTAAGACTGATGAGGGTCGTTCTGCAAAACTGTGTGCCTTTTGTCTTCCTTCATTAACATGTGCATAAAAAATGACTTTAAAACTGAATAGCTAACGCTTTAATTATGCGTATTTTGACATATATATATATATATATATTTATAATTTTAAATGACTCTTTTAGCACTACGTCTTATATTTTGTTAGGTTTGTAGCATGTAGTGTCATGACCTTAAGCCTTTAAAAATCACCTTTTTTTATACAATGACCCTTAAATGTCCTGCTTGAACTTTAAACCAGTAAATGCATCTATGCTGTAGCGAAGTGGAGACGTAATGCATCTTAATATTTCATCTTGTTTGTAGTCACTGCAGATTTGCGTCCGCATCTGTCATTGTGTTTGTACATTCTATCAAACACCCTACAATCACTTTCTCAGGCCCTAAATAATCAGAGTGCTGCTTGTTTATTGCCGCTTTGTCATATGGTCTACAAGTCAGTGTAGTTTATTCGATGTTTGTGTTTTGAAGCAACTGTGTTGGAAAGGGAATCACAAATACAGGTAGATATATTTTAATGGCTGCCGAGAATTTGCACTTGTTGTCAAAAGGTTGTTCTTGTGTTCTGGGTGGGCAGTCGGATCTCATTGGGTGATCCTTAATGGATCAAGCAGCATAAACAGCCTTCGTCTGAAGTAAAGACACTCATTTATCTGTATGACCACACTGGTCTTGGTAGATTTGACGTGAATCCTGTCTGTCAGTGGAGAAACTGGAGAAACTTACAGTCTGAATGTCCCACATCGAAGGGTTTACACGAGTTTACAATATCCACATGTAGAAAACACCTGCCTTATCATCAATAATCCCTCATAAACAGACTTTATTTGCTGTTAATTTTAGTTCTGTTTTTTATCCTATGCCACTTCAACACTGCATTTCGTTTGTGCAAACCTCTCTCACGTCCACAAAACAACAAATACAGTAAATCTAATCTGATATTGAATTTGTGCTGTTAATTATAGTATGCCTTTGATTCTATTTCTAAGTACACGGTATGCATAGCGATGGTGTGATCATAGCAAACACTTTCAGCTCAGTCTGAAGTTAATTCTCCTTATTATCGCAGCTTAGAATTAACCTGTCAGCCGTATGTAAGTGAGATGCACTTTTATTGCACTGGATTCTTTGTGCGTTTGTGAGAAGTGTTTGCATTAGCAGGGCTGCTCTGTTTAAGTTTGCGTAAGAAAAGTATCTGTGTCTGTGATGTATTTAAGATTGTTTAAACTGATCGTGCCAGGCATGCGGGTTTATTATGGATATTGCCAGGCTGCTTTTATACTGTATGCACAGGGTGAAAGAGCAGCTCATAGTTTCACTAGTGTTCAAAAGTTTGGAGCCTGTAAGACTTAAGGAAAACAGTCTCTTTTTCTCATCAAGGTTGCATTTATTCGAACAAAAACTATTTTGAAAGAACTGTTTTCTATTGTAAATATACTGTATTGTAAAATGTTATTTTATTCCTGTGATGCAATGCTGAATTTTCAGCATCATTAGTCCAGTCTTCAGTGTCATTATTTGTCTTCAGTGGATTATTTGATGAATAGAAGTGCACATCATTTATTTAAAACAGAAATCTGTTGTAACATTATAAATGTATTTACTATCACGTTTGATAAACCTTTGTTGAATAAAAGTATTCATTTCTCAAAAAACAAAAAAATCTTACTGACCCCAAACTTTTCAATGATACGTATTTTACATACAATTAACTTGCTCACTTGATGAGTAAATTAGTGAACTGTTTTGGGTGACGGTCATTGCTAGTTAGATACTTTACTATAAATAGCCAAAATTATAAAAAATAAATAAAAATTTTTCACTTTTTTCTCCCAATTTGGACTGCAAGGAATAAAAGTCTTAATTGTGAGATAAAAAGGTAATTATGATTATTATTATTATTTTTATTTATTTTTCATTTTAAAAAGCCATAATTGTGAGACATAAACTCAGAATTGCAAGATAAAGTCACAATTCTGAGAAGAAAAGTCGAATTCCCATACCAGCTAGTTATAAAGTATAAGCCTTGTATCGGTTTGTCAAACAACCCTTAAATATGTTCCACAACACGAGTGTGTTTGTTCAGTCGGCGAGCTCAAAGCAGCACAAATCCCCCGTCATCAAGCGTGATTTGGCTGCAGTCCCGAGGGCCAGTCTGCATGGCCATCCTCTCATTTATCCGAGTGTTAGCGTCTCCCCGCATGAAGCCAGGACCCCCACTCACTAGGTGAGGTATGCTAATGGAAAGCAGCTGGCTCTCTGGAGGGAACCTTCACTAGCACTACAGTGACGTCACAGCGGTCCGCGAGCTGCCGTGTCGTCAACTGGACGCTGACATTGATCAAAACACTCACACACACAATATATCACAATATATATACACACACACACATTTATATATAAAACTTTCTCTATATAAAAAAGATATCCACACACTGTTTTTTGTTGTTAACCTTAAATTATTTTTTTGTTTTATTATGTGTAATTTCTATAAATAATAAAATGTATATTATATATTTGATACCAGAATAACACACAACATCAAATAAATCTCATCAAGTTTAATAAATATAATTACTGTGTAATAGAGTTGTGTTTATCTTTATTCTGTTATATCTCTGAACAGCGCCTGCAGCGCTTCCTGTTTAAGAAGGATCATTGCAGCACAATCCAGAATTAGATGTGATTTAATAAGAGGATGTTACGTACATTTAATTGAACTTATTCTGCTTTTCCAAAGGTTGCTGTGGTTGGTTGACACAACCCTTCCTGTGCACAGCGAGGTTAGAAAAGTTTGTAAAACCCCTGCATCGTGCCAAAGGAAACAAGCATCTACAAGGGCTTCTCCAAATCTAGTAAATAGTCTAGTTATAATTTCCCCCCGCTGGAATAGGAGGCATTACGTAAGATTCTTGTTGATCATTTTAAACATATTTCTATTGGCACGGTTTCGGAATATCATACCAGACTGCCAGATGTTTTTTCTTTGGCTATTTTTAGCTAGATGAACTGCATATGTATTGCACTTGCACCTGAGAGCGTTTTCTGATCATGATGGATGGCGGAGTTTGTGGATGATGTTGTTGGGAAAAACTTGTAGAGCTGAGTGGAAGACTGGGCTGGATTCTTGGCTTACCATTGCCACCCTCATGCTAACCATTCACTTCATCATCTCGTGTCATTTTCACAATCCGTGATTCATGCTTTTATGTGTTTTCTTCTTGGCACTCCGTGCACGATGGGTCGAAAAACTGCTTGGGTGGATTTTCCGTATTGCATGTACAGGGATGAGTGTTGAAGCGAGTCGGGCCAGGTTTAAATGTCCATGCTGAAGGATGAGGCATCAGGGACTTCAACACTCAAATGAACAGAACCAGATGCAAGGGACAAATCTATTTCCTGTGTTATTGTGGCGGCCACACACACTGTTTTCACTAGTAAAAGGGAAATGGCAGAGCGTTTTCTGGACAGTTCACCCTGAATCCCAACGCAATAAATCGGCCTGGACACAGAAATTATTGTAGAATCAAATTTAAAGAGTATTTTGTATGCATGCAATATATGATAGAAATGATGTATTCGATTACGTATTGTAATATTTATATTCTTTTATAATGTACATAATATAAAAGAAAATATTTTTAAAATATATATATACTTTAGATAGCAACTGTAAATTAAATTGTACAGTATATAATATTATGATATACGTCATGTAAAATAAAAATAGAAAAATGCATGTATATAAAAAAACTATAAATAATTAATAAAAATTAAAACTTTTTTGAATAATCTCAGTTATATTATATATAATATTATAACATATATAATATAAAATAAACAAAATACAATTATTAATAATAAGTATATTAAAATAGGAAATAATTATTTTAAATTATAATATTTCAAAATTTTACTCTTTTTTTTATCAAATAAATGCAGTATTGATGAGCATAAGGGAATTCTTTATATTATATTTATGAAAAAGATTAGATTACAATATATTGTACTAAATATGAAATTTTGTACATTAGATCCTGATTATGATTATTTTATTTTATATGTATGATGATTGTCAACCTCGTTGATTCATTTTTTTTTCCCCCTGTATTTTAACAAGCGTATAGAAATAGCTTAGCATCATTTATGCATTTACATTCCAGTATCTTGTGTACTAATCAGAGGTTAGTTTGTGCATACTGTACATGTGGCATAGATGTCACTCTATCGCTCAGCGAAACCGAACCCGTTAGTCATTGTCCCTCATGAGATCGGACTGGGATTTGTAGTAGTGGAGAAGCTAAAGACTGTCAGATTCCTGCAGCTGTCTGGTTGTTGTGTGGCATGCCTCTGCTAGTTCTGTTTACCATGTTTACATAAACACCTCAAATCCTGCAGGCTTTACTGATGTATGTGGTACACTTCCACAGCTGCCTGCAGTGTTGTGTCAGTGCTGTCTACTGCCTACATAGTGTTGAATGATATGCATTGCCAAGTTTGGGGTCAGTAAGATTTCTTATGTTTTTAAAGTCTCTTTGAGGCTGCAATAATTTGATCAAAAATACAGAACAAACCATTACTTTGTGAAATATTATTACCATTTAAAATAACTATTTGAGTGTATTCCTGTGATGGCAAGCTGGATTTTCAGCTTCATTACTGCAGTCTGTCACATGATCCTTCTTAAAACATTGCTGATTTGATTAACATTTTATATTATTATCAATTTTGAAAACAGTTGTGCTGCTTCATATTTAACTTTTTCAGTATTTTTTGATGAATAGAAAGTTCAAATAGCAGCATAATACCATTGTATCATTTTTGATCAGTTCAATGCTTCCTTGCTGAATAAAAAGGTTAAAAACCTAAGGACAGTAGTGTCTTTATAGTAGTAGTCTAAATTACATAACATTTTTCTAGACATTTCAGTCATTTTGGATGATATTTTCTCCAATCTCATTGCCTTATCTGTCCTAAATTTGGCCTAAATTAGGCGTCTTAGAAGGCAGTAATTTTAGAGCTGTATTCAGATATCTGCAATACCTTGAAATGCTGTCCAGGTAGACTGCTTACTAAGTTTTAGAACAGAGTGAAGTGTCACACAACACTGATTCTGTTTCTCAAATGCACACATACTGTGTCAAATCGTGCATTGCTTATTTGATGGTATTCATAGCACTGACCCGGTGAGAGCAGAGGACTAGGATGTTTGCCACACTACTGGCTTTGTGTTGCCACATATAACATAACGCTGCAATTCCTCCAGTGCCATTCCACGGGCTTCATTTACGCCCGGCCAAGAAAGCTGATACAATGAATCCACACGGCAGGAAGGTAATCATATCCAGCTGTCTCCCATTAAACACGCTAACGACTCCAGCACCTATTTATAAAACACGGTGACAGAAAAATACTAAAATGCAAGAAACCCACAATACCGACAATAAATGTCATGGAAAGAACTCGGAAACAGTCAAAATGGCAGAAAACTTCATATGAAGTAACAAAGTGTCTGTTCAGTTGCTTGCTGAATCCAGGGAAAGTAGACAGCATGGTGCTTAATCTAATACTTGCATAAAAACCCCAGCTTCAAAAGTGTTATATTTTATCTAGAATGTAAATGCATGTACAGTATTAAATGATGTTAAGCTATTTATACAGACTTGCTGTAGAGAAAATCCAAAGTTAGGCCTGCTCCTGACAGTCATCATCATATATATATTATATTTAGTGAATTTGATTACATTAAATGTAGTATTGATATAATACAATACAAATTTGTTTAAATAATATGTATTTCATAATTGTATGTATGTATGTATGTATATATATATATATATATATATATATATATATATATATATATATATATATATATATTGTATATTATAATTGTTTATATTTAAGTTTCTAAAATAGTTTTAAAGTGCCATGATATAAATATCATAATATTTGCTAAAATGTAAATATATAATTTTATTTTATATATATATATATATATATATATATATATATATATATATATATATATATATATGTATGACAGTAGTGTAATATATACTGTATATATGTACAGTAATATATACACACTGTTAAGTGTTAGTGTTAAAATATTTTTATTTTATTTATTAGATTTAATATATTTAATATAAATATCATGATATACAATAAAACATATTTTAAATATAAAATGGGCCACAGAGAAAGGTTTTGGTTGTACACCAGAGACTATGTCTCGAGCAACATTTCCATTATGAAAATAGTCTCACAAACGTGTGCTTTTCATCAAGCACACATTGTTCTGTTACTTTTTATTTTCAGTTCCCTAAAACATGATTTTGGAGGGTCTTGTTCATATGGTCTGATGACCTGCTGTTATGTGTCTGGTGTTTAACACCTGGCTTCTCTCCAGTGTATTTTAAACAGCAGTCACACTAGTGGTCTCATGCACACCCTGGTTGTTGTTGGAATTGTATGTGTTTTTCTATTGGAGCACAGTGGTGGACTACCTTTAGTGCAGAGGCTCAAACATATACACCTATAGCAGTTTATTTTACATCTCTCAGCCCACGTGCTGTAGATTTGGAGATTGTTTCCAGGCTGCAGGCAGCGATCAAAACAATAGACCTAAAATAACTGCACTGTAACAGTGGAGCGGTTTTATGAGGCCTGATCTCATCAGACACAGGAAGCATCTGTCGCTGTCGTCCTGAGCGTTCAGGATGAGCTGATGTTCACAGACCTGCTTCAGCAGGATCATACAGAGAGATAAAGCTAATAGACTGGCTACTGTCGAACAACAGATATTCAGTTTAATCTATGAACAACTGAATTTACGTTTCGAAATTTCAAATAAGGATTCGCAAAAAAATATATATTAATTGATCTTTATGTCTTCTAGATTTAACTATTTGATCTTCTGTGATATATATATATATTATAAATCGAAAATTGAATAGATATAGATAGATAAATAAAATAAATTCTTTACAAATGTTTTGTTCATGTATTATTGTGAATTATGTATTATAGAGTGGGTAAAATAAGTATTGAACACATCACCATTTTTCTCAGTAAATATATTTCTAAAGTATCACACATAACTAAATTTCTCAATTTATTTTGTGTTGTAGTTTCTGAATTTATTGAATTTATTTTGTGTTGTTTTATTTGTATGTTTGGGTTACGTGGGTTGTTACCGACATCTGGTGAAAATTTCATGTTAACAGCACCTTTAGAAATACATTTACTGAGAATAATGGTGATGTGTTCAATACTAATTTTATCGCTGTATATGTATATACAGTATAAGTATAAATCCCATATCCCACAATATAGTGCGCTCAACTTGACCTTCCTTTTCTGTCTTCTACCTTTCTTTCTTTTTTATTTTTTTTACATCTGCTTTTTTACTTATTATCATTTGGAGAACCAAAGGTTTATTTTCCTAACCCTATTGTATCAAAATATAATTTCCTAGTTTCCTAGAAATGGTTTGTCATTTCCTACATCACTAGATTTCACTTGTTATCACATGACAACAGTATTCATTACTGTTTTTTATGTTTTATAGCTGTATAACATACAGTATATGATTTTGCATGTTATTTTTATGAAGATAGAATCTGAGGTTTTATTAAAAATGGCATATTTAGATACATTATTCAACATATACGACAGCTGGAAGTCCATTCCTCAACATAAGGAAACTCCTCTAACCTCTTTTGTTGCTGTCGTTCCTGTATTTTTCTTAATAGAACTAAAAACAAACATCCAACAGCCGAAGCAGAAATTATTTTAGTCTCCTGTCAGTTTTGAATAATCCATTGTAGATAACTAAAGTCGCACGGATATGATCTGATGCCTTTCAGAATGACTGAATGTTGTAAAAACAGAAGGTCAGCTTCTTAAAATACGTCATTTTTATGCTTGGTCTCATTTTGTGTAAGATCTTAAAGTGTTCTTGAACTGGTTTTAAAGTGATGGAAGCCATATTCCCTCCAGCATCCATAACTCACATTACTACCATAAAAGGAACTAATCCCAATCATCCAGTGCTTCCTGGGTGCGCAGTGCTTTTGAGACCTTTACAGGAGTGCCCCGTTTTTGGAACAGCTTGTAATTCTGGGAATGAGTAGCAGGAGTGAAGGATTTTCTTGGCTCTCCCTACACTTACCCTTGACATGACCCACCTCCTCACTTAGTGAGTAAAACCTAAGGGCATATCAGTTATTCCAGGCATTTATGTTGACAGATAGCAGCAGAGAAGACGTATAAAGCCGTGGAAATATTACTGTACATGTCAAGGCCAAAGGGACTGTGTTCTGTTGCTCTTTCAAATGAAATGGATGTCCTGCTAAATACCGGTGTATTTCTGCACAGTGGAAAGATTTCCAGGCAGTTTAATTTTTGGTGAAGTGTTAAGAGAGTGTGTGTATCTTGGCCTGAATTCTCCGTAAGCATTTATCGAATGCTTTGTTCTCATTCTAATAAGTCTTTTTTTTGGCCTTCACACAAAACCTGTCAAGAGCATGTGCAGATCACATTTCACCACCAAATCAAGAGGAAAACATATAAAATATCATATTTTAAATAAATGAAGCATGTTTTTTATTTTTTTCATTGTGACATTTTTTCCCCTGATAATTAAACACATTTCCCCGTAAAATTGTAATTGCTGTAATGCTTCCCAGTGTTTAATTTTAAGTTTTTTTTCTTTTGTAATTCCTATTGTATTTAAATTGGCATAAAAATGTAGACCGTTTACGCTACAGGAGCATGGCACCTCCATTTCAGATTTATAAATCCCAGCTGAGTTTTCAACTGAGGGTCACATACTTTATGTACAAGATTTTTACAAGGACATTGTTCCAGTATTTCATCCACTTATGTGTCTTTGTGTATTAATATTATTTATTTTGTACTGTACACATGCATAACCTGCATATCTATTTTTTTCTGTGTGCATTATGCAATTTTTTTGTATGTTAGGTCATGTGACATAGCCACTGTGTTATCAATAAGTTAGAAGTGCATTTTGGGTGCTGTATAGCATACAGTAAGGGAAAAGCAGTTAGTGTGGAGGGGTTCTGCATACTAACCACACATGGAATAAGTTTCCAGCCAGCTCATGTGATGGGCGTCCCATATGCTCTCACTCCAGTGTGTGTTAACCATCATCATTCTCATGGGAAAATTTCAGCAGTCCTCGGGGGGGGTTTAATGGAGAGGCTCGGAAACTATGTGTCCCTGTGATAACGCCTGCAGTTTGGGCAAACAAGCCTAAATTATATCTGCCTCAGTGTCACTACAGTGCAAGAGAAATGCTCTAGTGAGCTGCCTAACTAGACAGCATTTGAAGGCATTATAGGCACACTCCCAATGCAAAGTCTGTTCCAAAAGGTATGGGGTCAGAGGTCAGGGCTCTGTGTGGGCTAGTCAAGTTTTTTCACACCAAACTCATCCAACCATGTCTTTATAGACCTGGCTTTGTGCACTGGGCCACAGTCATGCTGGAATAGAAAAGTGTCTTTCCCAAACTGTTCCCACAAAGTTGGAAACATAGCATTGTCCAAAATGTGTTGGTATGCTGAAGCATTAAGATTTCCCTTCACTGGAAGTATGGTTGAGTTGTTGCTTTTCCTAAACGCTTCCAGTTTCCAATAATAGCACTTACTGTTGACCATGGGATATCTAGCATGGATGACATTTCACAAACTGACTTATTGCAAAGGTGGCATCCTATCACAGTGCCACACTTGAATCCACTGAGCACTTCTGAACAACCCATTTTCCCCACAAATGTTTGTAAATGCCGAATGCATGGCTAGGTTCATGATTTTATATGACAATAGGTCTGCATGAAATGCCTGAATTCAATATTCAAGAGGTGTGTCCCAATATTTTCTGCCCATATAGTGTAATATATATATATATACATATATATATATATACATATATATATATATATATATATAATATATATATATATATATATATATATATATATATATATACAATATGTTTATATGCATCATATATATATATATATACTATTATATATATATATATATATATATATATATAATGTGACAAGGTTTTGTGCTGATTAGCACTATTTGTGCTGCATGTGAGTTGTTGTCTTTGTAGAGCCCTTTTATAGAACTTCCATTTCAATTAGGATGATCCTTAGTAAAGCTGCTTTTGTAACAGAGCCAGAGAGTTACAAAAGTTGCAACAGAGACATGTATTGTGAAACTAGGCAATGCTTTTTTAGATGCAAATGAATAAATGCTCAGGGAAAATGCTGTATTGCTGGTGTGAAATTGTGCATTTTGTCACTGGTACATCATATAACCTTCCCATATTACCTCTACACTAAAAAAAATGTGTAAAAAAGGTTTGTTTTTTTTTTAACTCTGAAATATATTTTCCTCAGTATAGGGAAAGCATTTTTATAGCAGTTAAACCAAAACTATTAAAAATATTTTATTGAAATACAGCATAAATAAAATAAATATGAATATTAGATGAAAAGAAAATAATTGCAAAATTATTAAAAAAAAAAAAAAAAAACGAAAAATTATTGTAAAAAATGCTAAAGCTTAACTGAAAACTGAAAATATAAAATAAAAACAATTTCAGAATATTAATAAATGCTATATAGCATAATACGATAATTATGTTTTATCCATTTAGCATTGTTTTCTCTACTGCCTGTGTCTATAAGAACAGACCTGTGAAGCATTTATATGCTGTGACACACCAGTTGAAAACCACTGAACTAAACCACAACATGTCTCTCTGCACACAGCACAATTATGTTCTGTTTGACATTATCGGACTTTCTTTTCTTTGGTCCGTTTTGAAGCAGTTTGAAAGAGCCGCTAGTTTGAATTGTTTATGAACATGGCATTTCTGTATATGGACTAACACTTCAGGAATGAGTGTCTGCGATTTATCATCAGTTTCAGATGAGCTTGTGAATTTTGGAGGGAGATCTGATAAATATTTTCACACTCAGGCTTTGCAAGGTTCATGTACAGTCCATTCCAGCTTTTAATGCGGGAATCAAATGCAGCTTCACCTGCTCAGGTCCAGAGAACTCTTCTGGCGATATTAATCTTTCATGCTAATTTGTAGTTTTCCACAGGCTAAGTGATTTATCCCAAGATGGAACTCGTGTTGTAAACGCCCAAATCTGTTTGTTCTGACAAATGAATAAGTTAATTGCATTTGCAAACACATGCAGCACACAAACACAGTTATTTCAGGCTCCATGAGTTGTGTACTTCGTCACAGTTATTAATTTTAATGCCTTGAATTTTGTTCCCCCTCTGTGTCTTATAATTGGTTCCATATGGGATGTTGTCGTATTATACAATGTCTGTCATGGACAATAATATTAGAGGAGTTGACGTCGTTGTAGTATAGTTCAACTTTGATGGGTTGTCCAATGGGGGGGATCATGTTCAGGTGACCCATGTGAGTATGAATGAAATATATGAGGGATTTTATACAATGCATACAATAAAATGGCTATTGAAAAATGGTTATTGAAACGTACTGACTCTCAGGATAACCAAGATGTAGTCGAGTTTGTTTCTGCATTAGATTTGGAGAAATGTAATATTCCATCACTTGCTCACTAATGGATCCTCTGCAGTGAATGGGTGCCGTCAGAATGAGAGTCCAAACAGCTGATAGAAACATCACAGTAATCCACACCACTCCAGTCCAAGAGAGTACTTAAATTTTGATGTTTTATCAGCTGTTTGGAATCTAATTCTGACGGCACCCATTCACTGCAGAGGATCCATTGAGCAAGTGATGTAATGTTAAATATATACAAATCTGTTACAATGATGAAACAAACTCATCGATATCTTGGATGCCCTGAAGATGAGTAAATGTTCAGCAAATTAACATTTTTGAGTGAACTGTCTCTTTAAGGATTTCTTGTTTGTATTTAGTGCATTATTGTGTCTGTAGAACAAATGATGCAGGATAGATTGCATGCTGAAGTTGAATAGTTTTTCAAATGTATGAGCAATAATAATAAGGATCTTTGGATTGAAGTTCATGTTTTGCTTAAGTTCATATTTTTAGCATAACTCTAAATACATGTCATGCATGCATCTGCCCTTAAAAGGGAATCCTACAGCGGAGCATAAATTAATAGCAGAACCTGTGTTTAGTTCGAGGGTCTTGATAAAGCCCCGGTTTGTGCACTCTGTGCATGTCTTTAATAACTCTTGGAACAGTCTGGTGGTAGCCACGTGAGTGCGGATCCTCTCGGCCAATCACAATCGGCATCTGTTCAAATTACATCATCCCTTCTGCCTTCCCTGAAGAACAGAAAAAAGTGTTGAGTTCAGCCGCCCTGCTTATCTTTAAGATAAACTGACAAGTTCTCAAAGCTGGTTGCTGGTTCTGCAAATCTTCTCATATTGGCACATAACTGAAAAACTAAAGCCATTAAATACAAATTACATTCTTAAGCATTTCATGATATCAGCCTCCCTTAAACTTAAAGTGTAAGTTTGTCAGAAAAGCTGTTTTACAGCCTGATGACATTAGAGAACCTTTTTACATTCCACAAAGATGTCTTGCTTTCCCGTGAAAAGATGTCTGAACTTCCTTAAAACAAGATAAATGTTTTCTGTTTTCAACATTGACAATAATAATAAATGTTTCTTGAGCAGCAAATTTCTGAAAGCTCATGTGACACTGAAGACTTGAGTAATGATGCTGAAAATTCAGCTGTGCTTCACAGAAATAAATTACATTTTAAAATATATTTAAATAGAAAACAGCTATTTTAAACTGTAATAATTTTGTACAATATTACTGTTTTTCCTGTATTTTGAAATTAGATTCCTAATGCTTTTTATTTAGAAGAAGATTAAAATCGACCACATATAAGGACATTCAACACATTCTTTTCACACGCTCATTAAGATGTCTTTGTGTCAAACTCTAAACATGCTCTTATCATTCAATCAGCACTATTTTTCACCACTGTCTCCATGTTCAAAAGCATGAGGTCAGACTCAATGATCCTCAGATGAGAGATTATTGCTCTGGTAAGTTTGGGAATGGACACCATCCAACCCTTCATACATTAGACACTGCATTTCCCACATTCATGGCTATAGAGGTTTTTAATCATATTTTTTACTTCCAAGTATGCTAAATGACATTCGGTAACACATAACCTATCTATCACATTTGTTTGGTGAAACTTTCAAGATCTTAAAAAAGTACTTTACCATTTTAGACACTCTACTGTTAATGTCATGTTTTTGTCTTACTGTAATATGTTAGTCTTTGAATTATCTTGATCTAAATACAGTTGTACACTACCACTAATAGTTTGGAGTCTGAAAAAGTTTTGTTTTTGAAAGAAGTCTCTTATACTCACAAAAGATGCATTATTTGATTAAAAATACAGTAAAAATGTAAAATATTATTACAATTTAAAATTACTGCTTTCTATTTGAATATATTGTAAAATTTAATTTATTCTAGTGATGCGAAGCTGAATTTTCAGCATCATTACTCCAGTCTTCAGTGTCACAATCCATATATTCATTTTTTGCATTTGCTGCTAGAGGAGCATTTATGATTATTATCAATGTTGAAAACAGTTGTGCTCCTTCATATTTTCGTGGAAACCATATATTGTTTATTTTCAGATTATTTGATTAATAGAAAGTTCAAAAGAGCAGCATTTATTTGAAATATAAATCTTTTGCAAATTGCTTTACTGTCACTTTTGATCAATTTAATGCATTCTTGCTGAATAAAAGTATTACTTTTTTTATTGCAATAAATAAATACTCACTGACCCTAAACTTTTGTATGGTAGTGTAAATAAATATGAAAATCATCAAGTACTATGTTATGTATCAAATGGTTGAATGGTTATAAATCAAACATATATGAAAACACCACTAATTACTTGCAGCTCTCCAAAATAATTACCATTCATGCGCATGTTATTTATTATATAGGTGCTTGACTTGGCATGCACAGATGCAGCAGCCAGTTATTTATTATTCATATACTAGTTTTCAGTAGTGTTGAATGATTACTAATATAAATACACAGTAACATGAGCGCTGTAGCCTGAAGTGTGACCATTGGTTCTGACAGTTTAGTTTTATAGCTGTTGTAAAAAGTGCTATTAAGACTTGTGAATCTGCCTGTGTGAAGCCGTTGTATAGTGCTGAGTCTTTCTGTGAAAGGCTTTACTGTGCCAAATGGAAACAATGTAAGGAAACAGACGCCACTTCAGCCGTGTGGCTCGTACAGTGAAGCCCTGTGGCGACTGACTGACCTGCTTGGCTCGAGTCTGTCGATGTGTGTCCGCGACATGTAAGGAACAGTTGTTTGGGGTCCCTTCAGATGCCACCCATCCAATTAAAGGACCTGAGGCGTGCTTTCTTCTGCTCTATAAATACAGCAAAGCATGGAGTCCGGGGGGCTGGGAAAGGAGGAAGCAGAAGGGGAAAGGAGGCATTAATAATAATGATAAAAGCTAGTAAGACACAGGCCAAGGCTCAGATATGACCTCTACTACTTCCTTGTGTGCAGGAGGTGCTTTTTCCTGTTGTGTCTCCTCTGTGTGGGTTTTAGCAGATTGTGGGAAGCCGGTCCGTCTTCTACTCTTGTACTATTGTCATGAGTCTCAATTTTTGTCATTGTCTGGTTTTCAAAACACCCCTTAAGCAGCCTACTAATGTATATATTGTAAATGTAATGTAAATATCTTCAAATAATAGTAATCATAAATAGTTTCATAAGAAATATAAAAATAAAAATACAATAAAAGAAAAAATTGTTTTACAATGAAATAATATTCCACATTAAAATTAATATAAGGGTCATAAAAGCAAAAAAAACTGATGTTAACTTCTTTTTTTCTTCCTCTTCTTTTTTTATAATTTTTTTTAGACTGTTTAATTACGATATGTACTGTATGCATAAATGTTTGTATGTGTGTGTCTGTGTGTGTGTGTGTGTGTGTGTGTGTGTGTGTGTGTGTGTGTGTGTGTGTGTGTTTTCAAATTCAAATTTAATTGGGCAAACCAGAAATGCATGCATGCCAATTTTGAAGTAAAACAGAACTGAAGTGTTCAGTCTTTTCCTGTGCAGGTTGGTAGGAGCTGTACTAACATCACTAGTAAACATCCAATCACTAAAATCAGGGATTCAGCCAAGTGAACTTTATTACACGTAAAGCACTTTCATGTAAGATAAGTTGAACTGCTCAAGAGTAACTTCCCTCAGTTATCACTGCTGGACTGTTTATTTGGTCTTATTTTTAGTATGCTGATTATCATGATGGTTGGTACACACTTAATCTTGTTTTATTGAAGAACAAGAGGTCATTCATGTTCTCAGTTCACATGTGGCCCAGTGAAAGTGGCACATAGACTGTTCCTGCGGTCTGGCCGTCAGTCTCCTGATCTTTACTGCTCCCCAGGGTGGGGGTCACCGGTCGGACACTTATATTTGATATACATTCTGCTTTAATCCCAGCTGGGACCTGAGGAGAACACCAGCTCCTCACACAACTCTGAGCTTTATATTGTTCATTTTATGACTTTAAGCATATTACTGTAACAAAACCCTCTCTCTGGACGCCAACTGGCACACGAGAGGCTCTCAGCTGATGAATGTGACGGCTTTCACAGGACTCGCGCCACTAAACGCTTAATCTAGGGTTTATTACACAAGCTTTGATTCTCAGATGCTTTTATTTATACACCTAAATCTCCAGCACAAAGCAGTTTTTTTGTGTTAGTAACAGCATCTCTTATTTTAGTATTTTTATACTATTATAGTTTTATACTATTGTAATTATTTTAAATTATTTTAGTTTTCATTTTAATTTTACTTTAGGTATTTTTAAAGTACTAAGATAATTTAGTAATTTTATTACCTTTGAAATTTTTCATATCATTATAATAAATCTCATGTTTTTTTAGCGTATTTTATTTCAAGGCAACATTCCTTGTTTTTCATTTAATATTTATTCTTATTTTATTTTATTTCAACTGTATTTCAATAAATGAAAACAATTTTCTAATAGTTTTAGATTTAGTTAACAGTAACATTTAACAAAATTTCTCATATACCATAGTTTGTTTTGTTGTAACCAATCTACATTATATAAAAATATGAGGATTACTATTGGTTATATCAGTAAAAATCGCAAAAAAAAAAAAAAAAAAAAAGCCTAAATGTTTACTTCTGAAGGGAAAGTTCATAAAAAAAAATTAAAAATAAGAATTCTGTCATGATTTACTCATTTTCATGTTGTTCCAAACCTGTAAATAAATCTCTGGAGACTAAAACCTGTCCATTCAGCCACCACACCTCTGTTTCCTGCAGTAACTCTTTCAGTGAAGGTGCAGGTCGGCTGGACAGCAGGACAGGATGTGCACTATCTAGTGTATCATGATAAGTTATAACATGGGTCTGAATCAGCACCGCTGAGGAAGGGGATGGGTGGGAGGACAAACGGAAACCATGTGATAAAACTCAAGGGTAAAGAGAAAGAAAGAAAAGTTAAGGGGTGCTTAGTTTGCTTTTCTATCCCGGTTGTGCAGATGAAAGTCTCTTCACCGTCCCGAGTGATGTTTAATAGTCAGGAGAGGAGAAGAGGGCACAGAAAAGGTCTGCTTTCCCCATGTCCCTCCCTCTTTAGTGTCCTCTAATGAGGATGACGAGATTTGATCCCGTTCATTTGACTGTTTCCAAGCGGTGTGCCAAAGGAAACACTCCTCAGGCCGTGGCTCGTATTGCCAAAATAAGGGAAGATGAAGTGTGTCGGGGCAGGGCAGTGCCAGCTTTATCCAAATGTTCATCTAGTAGCTTTTGGTAGCTCTTTAATGCCACACAGATCACTTGCCAGAGCCAGCAAGAGCTTTGTGCAGCTTTGCAAAGAGCCTCGGTTGTAAAGCTTTTCACCGCAAATGTGATTTTAGCCCGTGCAAAGCCAGTTACACAGCCACCGATTGGGTGAGCTACTTGTCATATGGACCATTCATCTAGACTTGTATCAGTCTGTGTATATATATATATATGGGTCAAAGAATATATCAATATATACGTTAAGATATCCGCATCAAAATAAATGTACAAAATGATTTGTGTCAATAGTTAAAATGTCACATTAAATGTAATTAAAAAGTCTATTTTTAAGGTCCAAAGAAAGTTTTTAAATGAATAAAATGTCAAAATTTGGTTGAAATAATGTTACATTGTCATTCAGTGTAACACAATATTTATGCAAAAATTCAAACAACACGCTTATTCTGAAGTGTACATATTAAAATATCTAAAAGAATAATAGAGCATACTAAATTTTATTGTGTTTTAAATTAGTAAAAAATTCTTACTAACAAATGGGCAAAACCTTATGTTAGAAATGTATAAATGTAAAATTACAACTCATTAGTATTTGGAGTGAAAGTAATTAGTTTTTTAATATGTCATCATACATTGATTTTTGTTGTAAATATGCCTGACGAGAGTGTTACACTGAATGACATTTTACTGGGTGTCTTCTGTAAATCAGGGGAAAATGTATGATATTTATTTTTTGCTCAGAAAAAACAAAAACAAAATTGCAATTAAATAAAACAGAAAACTTTTTGCATTTTTGGGGGGAAAAACTACAACAGTTTAAAGCAGTATTACACTTTTTTTTTATGCTTAAACACTTTTTCGTCTTTGACCCATATATGTATGTATATGTATATTATTACTTCTTTTATTACAGCTATTTGCCAAAGCAACATTTCTCATTTTCAGTTAGGTTAGTTTAGAAAAATTATACGTCACGTTTTCCCGTGTTTGTACTTTTTAACAGAAAGAAGTGAAGGATGTGTTTGCTGCCATCGTGTTTGAAGCAGCCTACAGCTTAGGGAAACACATTGTAGATGGACACCAGGACCGTGACCTTCCCTCACTCACTCCTGTTCTACGCTGGAAAAAAGGAAAGAAGATCGCTGCAAAGAACGAGGTTTGAATTTTCCACCTTTTACTACACCTACAAAATTAAGTTCAAACATGACACAACCTTTTGTACCAAACACAAATAGTGGAGATGCCAAAAACTTGAGCAGACTGCACTACACAGATCCATTCAGAATGATCAAACACAGCAACATACACATGACAGATCAAAACAGTATCCTGAATGTGTGTGGAAACAATGTGAATGTACTGAAAAATCTCTGTGCATAAATACAATGTGTGATCAGTGCTTTGAGAGTGCACATAAACAGTTTGTTTGCACATCAATATAAAGAAGACACACATGCTAACTGTATGATTCCTGTGTGTCACTGCATCATCTTTGCCTTGATTACAGTCCTTATCTTTCAAAACTTTACTAGCGAAACACTGGTTTGCTTTATATAGCCAGGAATGTAATCAGTGTAATCAGTCTGGTTTTCTTTACAGTAGAGCTGCTTTAGATTGATTAAAGGTTCATCTGACTTCTCATTAATGATTTTGAATTAATTGTGTGTCTTAATGCATTAACGCTGACAGCCCGTGTGTGTGTGTGTGTGTGTGTGTGTGTGTGCGTGTGCGCGTGTGTGTGTTGTGTATGTGTGTGTGTGTGTGTATATACTTCCATTATTATAATAAGTATCAGCTGTGGAACCCCTTTCAAAAAGTGTGTGTGGATGTGTGTGTGTGTGTGTGTGTGTGTGTGTGTTAGTGTGTGGTGTGTGTTGTGTGTGTGTGATGTGTGTGTGTGTGTTTTGTGTTTTGTGTGCAAATGGTGTGTGTACATTGTTTAATGTGTGTGTGTGTGTGTACTCAGAAAAAAAGATCCGTACACAATAAATGCTATCACTGGGGTGGCTGTTGAACTCTTTGTGAGTGGAATGTTGAAGATTGATGAATTTTTTGCCAACAAAAGCTGTATCATATTTTTACCTCCTAAGAAACACGGATGAATATTAGTACAGGAATCTATAAATGTACACATTAGCATCAGAAGTATACATATTAGTACCTAACTGGTGCATATTACTACCTTGTAATAAGGTATACATACTTTGACGTACATTTATATCACAGTTATATCATACAATTTTTTTAAACAATTTCGTGTAGTTATTTTTAAACATTATAAAATCTTTGCAATGGTATCATATTGTACATTATTTTAATTTACCAGCTTCGAACTCCAGAAATGATCCGTTTCTCTAGTTATAAATGTGGTTTTAGTTAGCGCTCGGTGATGGCTGTTGCTTCGAATGCCAGAAATGATCCGTTTCTCTAGTTATAAATGTGGTTTTAGTTAGCGCTCGGTGATGGCTGTTGACTCTTTGTGAGTGGAATGTTGAAGATTGATGAATTTATTTGCCAACACCCCACTTTATAACCCACCCTCCCATTAGAGGCAAAATTCAGGGTGCATGATGAACTTTTCCCGTTCTCAGCTTTGCTTTGGAGGCAGTAACTGTGCAGTTTGTCTGTAGCGCTAAAGCAAAGGTGTCGATGTCTAAATATGTCCAACACAAACACATGCCACTTTCATGTGCATTACGCTTGAAACCACTACTCAAATACTGGAGCTTTGGAGGCGACGATGTCTAAATATGTCCAACACAAACACACGGCACTTTCAAACCACTACCAAAACACTTAAAAGCCCACTACTAGGCAAACACAAAAACTTCCCAGGATGAGTGTGTGAAGTCTTGCACAACAGCACCCTCTAGCCGCTAGAGATGTCACTCAGACAGCAGCACGAGCCTCTAGTATGAGAAGTTTGTGTCCCGTCTTGGGTTTCTCCTGACAGAGAGGTGGTGTAGCGGTCCAAGTATCCTGTGGAACCCCAGTAGCAAGTTTTGAGAAACTTCTTCACAGACGTGAGTTTTGTAGAAGAACTGTCTGTCCAGAGATGCCCATCTTTCCGGTGGACTGAGAATCTGGTGATTAACCTGAGGACTTCATGGGAAACTGAAGCTGCTTTCCAGTGGGTTCAGCGGCCCATGACGTCATTCATTAGCTGGTCTTAAATAGGGTTGAGTCTGTGGGTGTGGACACACGCTTGGCTCTCAGCGGCCCATGACGTCATTCATTAGCTGGTCTTAAGGAGGTCCTGCAGTCTGCTTCCCAATGATCTGGTTTCTCTGTAATCAAAAGTGTTTTCTTAAATGCTGAACCTTCACTGTTTAAAGAGCGGATAGTGATTCCACTGCTTACTGTATGTGCTAGTAATTGAAAACACATTTTACTGAAATGGCTATAAAAAAAAAAGAATTTATGTTCTGTGACAGGAAAATTAGGTCTATTTTTAGGACCAGTACTAGTTTTTATTTATTTATTTGTATTACAATATTTTTATTGCATAAAAACATTTAGATATTTTACTTTTATTAAAATCGCCTTTAAAGTTGTCCAAATTAAGTCCTTAGCAATGCATATTACTAATCAAAAATTAAGTTTGGATTTATTTACAGTAGGAAATTTACTAAATGTCTTCATGGAACATGATCTTTACTTAATATCCTAATGATTTTTGGCATAAAATAAAAATCAAAAAATGTAGACCCATACAGTATATTGTTTCCTATTGCTACAAATATACTTGTGCAATTTAACTTTCATATAGAATACTAAATTAAGCTTAATTTTGTTCATATGCAATATTTAATTTAATTTAATTTCAATTTTAATTAATTATAAAAATAAAATTGGTGTTACACTAAGTACTACAGTAATATATAATAAATAATTAGATTAAATAAAAATACAAAAATTATTTTCACATTACAGTTACAATAATTTGTAGATCAAATTGTCTTGAAAACTGTCAAAATAATAATTGTATTAAATTATGTTTATATTTTCTTTATGCAAAGTTTAATTTCTCATTTCTTTTATTTTTTATTTTTTAATCATCAAAATGTAATGTTACAAGAAATACTACAGCGATATATTAAGTAGGTAATTTAAGATTCAAATAATATAATTGTTCATTTCACAGTACAGTCATGAGAATTTGCTAATAAAACTGCCATAAAGTCACAGTACAAAAAATATTGATTATCCTAAAATAGGCATAATTTTTCTTTAAGAATTTTTTTTTTTTTGCTTATGGTGTGAAATATGATGCAGAAATGTTTATATTTATATTATATTTTGCAAATAGCAGATGCTTTTATTAAAAGAGAAGAAACAAAGCAATTTCTCAAAAAGCAGGGATATCCATAATACACAAAACCAGGTTCTTATATTCTTAGCAGGTTTCTTGAGATTCATCCTGTTGTCCATGTCTCACTTTTTCTCGTTTCTGTCATTTTCCCAGGCGTTACATCAGTTCTCATCTGGCTCTTGGTGGAGTGAAAAACGTGTCATTAAATTTAACCATCTCTAATGCTGGAGATGATGCCTACGACACCAACATCTACTTCAACTTCTCCAGAGAGGTTCACTACATCAACTTCTTACAAAGAGTAAGTCGCTTCTATATCATTTGCCATAAGTTTCTCTACACCAGACTTTTAGACTATTGACTTACAGGCTGCTGAAGTTTGCAGTTTATTCTGGTCATTTGCTTCAGACTAATTACTCCAATATAACTGGTAAACTTGCAAATCCAGCAACTAGTTCAGTGACTCCTGAGATGTTTTCATTGTAAAGACCAATTTGATAAAAACCTACTGAAAATTGCATAAAGTCAGCCAGTTACACTGAAGTTTTTGAACATTCTGGTTGTAATGTGCACCAGGCGGCCCATGGGTGTGCCATGAACAAAGTGCCAAATGGTGACAAATAGGTTCAATGATATGCACTGGAAAATGTGAGGAGTCTGAATCCTCCTTTCTAAGGGTATGTGGTCATCATATCCATGAATCAAAGGGACAGATTCGAGAAAAGCGTGTTGAATATAAAGAGATAGACATTCGGTCAGCAGAGGAAGTTGTGCAAACAGGAGGAAGTGCACAGTTTCTTGCAGCTGGTCAGTGTATCGTTATCTCGGGCTTCTCGAAAGTGTGACCTACAGCTCCCTCATGTTCTGTTTCCTCAGCTGAAAAGCATTCTGTAGTTATCAGCAGCATGAGCAAGAACATTTCCTCCTTTAGTTTGACGATTAATGGAGAGACTCTTTGAGATTGCTAAACAGACCACTTGAAATCAACTCGGCCTTCTCAAAAAGAAAACGAAGGAGTGGAATTGTACATTTTAATGAATGATCTTTCAATTTTAATGGATTGTACTATATGTGGGGAAGATGTGGCCTAATGGTTCGAGAGTTTGACTCCTAACCCTAAGGTTGTGGGTTTGAGTCTCGGGCCGGCAATGAGGTGCCCTTGAGCAAGGCACCGAACCCCCATAAATGGCTGCCCACTGCTCCGGGTGTGTGTTCACGGTGTGTGTGTGTTCACTGCTGTGTGTGTGCACTTTGGATGGGTTAAATGCAGAGCACGAATTCTGAGTATGGGTCACCATACTTGGCTGTATTTCACTTTCACTTTGTATGTATATTTGGTCAAGTGTTTCCTAACTGTGACTTTTTCTATATTTTTTTTTTAACATCGAGAAACACAGAAGATTCAAAAATGTGCTGTCAGTGACTGACAGAACTACTACTTCTTAAAAGGATATTTCACCTAAAATGAATTATTTACTTGCGCTCATGTTGTTCCAAACTAGTACAATGTTCTTTCTTTACAAAACATTTTTTTTAATTAAACATTTACCAAAAAATATGATTAAAAAAAAAATAAAAAATACTACCAAGTATTCAAAATCATTTACTTTTGGTCTGGCTTTAATTGTGTATTTGATATTTTGACCATCATTTGTTTTTGCATTCCAAAATCTTTCTGAAAGAATTCAGTTATCTTTAACGTAAACATAGTTTTTCCTGAGTATGTTTTTTTAAGTGCTCAGATTTCTCTCTATATATCCTTGTGTTTTGATACAGACGGAGCGCTTAACATTGTTTTACCGTCTTAAATTTCATTGGATAATTTCGGCAGCATTACCTCTTCTCTTCTGAAAGCAATTCCTCATTACGGATGAATAGGATGAATGCCGGAGTCCAGTACGAGAAGACACAGGGGCCACACTTTGTTTGCTGTTCTAGTACTATATACGCGCAGCAGGATGCCTCTAATTACCCAGCGCCGTGAGACGCGTCTATGTTGATGTGACCCATCTACAAGCGTCTCCCTCAGAGCGAGTGTGAACTCGTGCTCGCCTCTTGTTTTATAATAGCTCCTGTTGTCTCTGTGTTTGTCTTGCAACCCAAACCATCTGCAGCAGTGAATTGATTTCAGAAGCTCTATCCCACTGTTTAGCTGGCCCCGGGGCCCCTCTGGCAAAGAAACACACTCAGTGTAATTAGATAAACTGCGTTTTGTCCTTCTATTAAATTGCGGCAGGTGAAGAGAAGACCTTTAAATTGGTGAGCAAATGATTAGATTAACTTCAGGGTTACTGAAGCACTGAAAGAGAAGGCCGAGAGAGGGAAACAAGCTGGCTGGAGATGAAATATAAGAGTTTATTTTACAGTCGCACAGCCAATGCATACATCATTTGAGATTTGTTAATGTTTGAGTTTAATAACACACAGAGCAGAGAGTACTGACTTAATAAAAACACCTCTTTCCTTCCTGAACACCACAGAAAACACCAGTGACAAAACACTAGAAATGTGACATTTAATTCCCATTTCTTTAAAAGTTTGGAAGTGGTTCAACAATAGATTTAACGCTGAAAAGACTGTTGCATACGCTTGTGAAATGTTAATAGAAAATGTTGGCATTCAAAAGTTAGGGGTCAGTAATATATTCAGTTTCTACAAAATATGAAACAGCACATCTGTTTTCAACATTGATAATAATCAGAAATGTTTCTTGAGGCCTGCTCTCCTCCGTGGATGTTAATAGAAAATGTTGGCATTCAAAAGTAATGATGCTGAAAATTTTATATATATGTATAATTCACACAGAAAACACTTCCCTGCTGCCTGCTCTCCTCCGTGGGAGCACCATTTGTTTGGAAACGCTTTGCATTTGAGGAAATAGAGGACATTCTTGAACTCAAGTTGTCGTTGGGTTTTCCTGCTAGTGCTTTAGAGGACGTTGTGTCAGAGTGTTGCTTATTTAAGTCCATTTGATGAAGACAAAGGGTACGTCTCCTCACTGGGGCCAGACGGCGGAAAAAGTGCAGAGCAAGAGGGAGACGACTGTATAAATAATGTTACATATGGTACGTGAGGGATCTTACACCACTTTTGAGGGCCATAATATGTAAATAAAAATTACCAAATCTAAACCATTATGAAGCATTCCGAGTCTGATGTGAAAAATGCATCTGAACACACTTTGAAGTCTCTTCTGCTCACCAAGGCTGCATTTATTTGTTAATCAATACAGTAAAAACAGGAATATAGTGAAATATTTTTCAGATTTAAAATAACTGTTATCTTTTCAAATATATTTTAAATTAATTTACAGTATCTCTGTGAGTAAAGCTGAATTTTTAGCATCATTACTCTAGTCTTTAGTGTCACATGATCCTTAAGAAATCTTTTTAATATGCTGATTTGCTGCTCAAGAAACATTTATTATTATTATTGTCAAAGTTATTCTTAGTAGTAGTAGTAGTAGTAGTAATATTATTATGTATTTTTGTGGAAATCATTAAACATTTTTGGCAATTCTTTGATTAAATGAAAGTTTAGTTATTTAAAACATACATTTTTTTATAACATTATAAATATATTTAGGTAAAAGTTGGGTCAAAATATCTTTTGGTAAATATAAATCACTTTTGGTCAATTTAATGCACCCTTGCTGAATTAAAAAA
The DNA here is from genome assembly GCF_018340385.1 of Cyprinus carpio. Taxonomy (NCBI): domain Eukaryota; kingdom Metazoa; phylum Chordata; class Actinopteri; order Cypriniformes; family Cyprinidae; genus Cyprinus; species Cyprinus carpio. The sequence continues at coordinate 28,096,518 of NC_056609.1, read as the reverse complement.
AAAAAGAAAAAAAAGGCCACATTTGACTGGTAGTGTACATCTAATTATATCAGATATGTTTGAATATCTGTGCCTAATACCATGTTTTGAGGAATAAGCTGAACTACAGCCAGAAAGTGTAAAAATGCATGATCCGGTGCGGATATGGACCGCAGACCGCAAATTGTCGACCACAGAGCGCTCTTGAACTCAGAAGTGATTCATGAGCCACATTTATTCCGCAGTGCCGCCAGTCGAGGTGCCCTGCTGTACGTTAGCAATACCCAAATCTGGGGAAACCAGGGTGTTCGCATAAACGCTCCAAACGAGTGCAGAACGTGAGGCCAAAGCCTCAAACTCTTCCCCAGAGAGCCACCAAGTGCATGAAAAATGAGCTTTGCAAACAGTCCCAGGCTTTCCTGCACCCCCTCAGCTGCTTTGACTATTTATTGATGTATGTACTCCGGCAGCACTTCTTGTTATTGCTGCAACGTTGCTAAGAATAGCTTCAATATAAACTCAAGAATGGGAACACGTGCAGGACCTCACGTGGAACTGGAGATCCCAGAGTTAAGCGCTCATCCTCTGCATTGTTCCAGCAGCGTGAGGCCGTCTGGTTTATCGGTGATAGATTCCTGAAGGCTCTCTGCTCTGTAAAAGGACAACTTGGTGAACTCTCGCTCAAAGAATGCTCACTCCTCACGGGGTCGAATCTCAACTGTTTACCAAAACCAGCTGGTGCTGTTCTGCTGTGTTTAGAGAACGCTTTCAACTCTCACTGGCGATTGTCCCTGTTACTGTTCTCCTAGTGCACAATGCATGGGAGAATACAGTTATTTATGTGTTAGTCAAGTCGCATTTATTTATAAAGCACTTCATGCTACACGGTTTGTTTCAAAGCAGCCTCTCATTAATAAACATGAAAAGAGCAGTGTTTATCTTGCAAAATGTATCACGTGTGAAACAAATTATATTCCAGCTATAAAGCAGCTCTACAAAAGAAAATAGTGTCATTGTTCTGCACAATTTAGTTCAGTGTTGTTTCAATTCAGTCCAATAAAAGTGTTGATGTTACAAAGTTCATCAGTTATTAAAAGTTCGATTCACCTGTCAAGCAGCTCTGTAGAATATAAGTGTCATTTTTCAGCTCAGTTTGGTTTGATATTGATTCAGTTCAGTTGAATAAATGTTGTGAACTTCATCAGTTATAAAACAAATTAAATTTGTATTCAACCTAATTGAGAATCATTGTTGATACCGTCCAGTTAAATAACTATATTGTAAAGTTCATCAATTACTGTATGAAACTAGTTCAATTCAGCTATAAAGCAGCTCTACAGAAGACAATAGCATCATTATTCAGTTTAATTCAGATTCAGTGTGGATTCAGTTCAATTCAAAAACAGTGTGAATGTTGCAAAGTTAATCAATTATGAACCAAATATAGTTTCAGCTATAAAACAGCATTACAGAAGCTCAATTCAGTTCAAGTTTTGTTCTCATCCGATAGGGTCAGTGCCGTCAGATCAAGAATATTATTGAATATTGTTTTTTAACCCCATTTTAAACTCCAAAAGTTAATGCATATTTACTTTTCCCCAGTGTGTTTATTATTTTTGATATCTTAAATTAACCATGCATATGTTATACTTCAACTCTTTTACGTAAAGCCTTGTGCACACTACCCATCCATAGCATGTGCTTCCACAGCGCTCTGCTAGTGTGCACGCTTGCAGTTCCAATTGATTGCAGATGCTGCAACAAATTTCAAACTTGTTTAAAATCTAGCCGAACAGTCAACAGGTGTGTGAAACAGCAAGAGAAAAAGCTAAACATAAAAATAAAAACGGGATTCGTTTCACTCCAACTGAGCTCTAAATTGGAGATCTAAACATAATTGTAATGCATATTGAATCCAGCTTGCAAGAGTTTATTTCAGTAAACAGTAAACCATTTGCGTGCTTTCTTGTATGTTTGCATGGCAGTCAGTGATTTCTTGGGTTTCTTGTTAATGTTTTTAAGGTTTTCTTTTTTATATTGTTTTAAGCATAGCTTGAGGAAAGCTCTGTGGTTGGAGACTTTCTGCTGGGATCTCAACAAATTAGTACAGCTTTTGAAGGTTTCAGCTGGTTATTCTCTCTGTCATTTGGTGTTTTCTCTGTCTGTTTTGGGCTCCAGGAAGAGAAGGGCATTTCCTGTATGCTGGTAGAGCTGGACTTCCTCAAGTGTAGCGTTGGATTTCCTTTCATGAGAGCGCAAACCAAGGTAGTATGTCAGTTTAATGGCATAATGATTTACTTGGTGATCTACCTTGTATTTTTAACCATTTTTCTTTCTTCAGTACCATCTATCGGTGCTTTTCGACACGAGTCGTCTGTCTGGTGAAAATGAGACGCTGCTATTTTTAGTTCATGCTAGAAGGTGAGCTCTCAATTTAATGAACTTTCCCCTCTTTAAAAATACATGATTTATTTCTATGATTTAAATACACATGGTTCACATCATCAGTCCACATTAGTGAATGTCATTGTTTATATATATAAAGCAACTAGATAGATTAGACCTTTGGACTTTTCCCTATTTGGCTATTTTGAGAGAAATGAGGTGGTTTGCCTTGATATTGAAGTCATGATGATATTAATCTAATGTTGGCCAGATGTGTTTTCTTCGCTCAGAGATCTCTTAGCTCTCTGTGAGGCAAATGCAGCTCTCATAATTCACATCTTACAGTATAAACTTAATCAATTACACTGTACGAACAACCATGCTAAAGACACATGACATGCCAGTACCTATACTCCTGTTTAAAAGTGTGGGGTCAGTAAGATTATTAAATGCTTTTGAAAGAAGTCTCTTCTGAGGCTGCATTTATTTGATCAAAAAATACCGAAAAAATACTAATATTGTGAAATATTTGTACAAATTCAAAAAACCGTTTTCTATTTTAATATATTGTAAAATGTAATTTATTCCAGTGATGCAAAGCTGAATTTACAGCATCATTACTAAAGTTTTCAATGTCACATGATCCTTCAGAAATCATTTTAACATGCTGATTTGCTGCTCAAGAAACACTTCTAATTATTTTGAAAACAGTTGCGCTGCTTATTATTTTTATGGAAACCATGACATGTTTTTTAGCATTCTCTGATCAATAGAAAGTTCAAAAGAACAGCATTTATTTGAAATTGAAATCTTTATAAAATGTCTAAACTGTCACTTTTGATCAATTTAATGCAACCGTGCTCAGTGATATATATGATTTCTATATGTTATTTGAAAACCTTCTTTTTTTAAATAAATGAATGACTAATGACTTAATACATTCAAAATAAATTGATTTTGTTTATATATTTATTCATATTTTCATTTTTTTTTTTCATAGTGCCAATCCAGAACATGATAGCACACTTCATGATAACACATTGGAGTTGTCCATACCGCTGGTACATGAGGTGGACACAACAATCACAGGGTAAGATTTACAGTTTATAAGACGTCTAAAAGAAAACGTTCAACCCAAAATTTCAATTCTCTCTCTATATATTCACTTTCATGTTCAAAGCTACAAAAAAAGACCTTAAAAGTAGTCTTTATGACTTGTGCGCTATATTCCAAGCCTTCTGAAAGCCTGATTATCAAAAATAAACACTTTCATTGAATGCATAAGATCAGAGTGAACTTCGTTCACAACATCTTTGGTGCTTCATAGGAAAGTCAGTTCCTACAGGTTTTTAACATGAGGGTAAGTACATAATAAAAGTTTTCTTTTCATTTTGTTGGTGGACTATTCCTGTAACAGCTTTGCAGCCCATTACACTTCCAGACGTCTGATAACACCAGAAACATTTGCGGTCTGCTTACGTGCACATTTCTTTTTTGGCAGCAGTTTCTTTGTGGCGCTGGAGAATTTCAACTTGTTGCTCAGATGAATGAGGCTTAAATACACAACATGTTCTACAGCAAGATGTACAGGCTGATAATGAGAACGTCCTCCCTCTAATGTTTTACATGAGCGCGCAAGAGGCTACACTTTAATATATAAACATGAACTCCAGGGGTTGGACGTAAAATCAGATCAAAGTCTGTTTTATGTCATTTAACAAGTTAACTTCATACGTATTAGATGGCTTCTGTAATCAGTATATGAATATGAAGAATATATTTAGTACATATAGACAAACCTATGCAACACTTTACAGACACATGGACTAGTTTCCAAGAGTTTGAGCTATAAAGCTGCAATTGTTTGCTAAAATAAAGTAATTCTGACAGCAGCACATGTATTCTATATTATACATCAAATGAATCACGTTAAGCTAGAGATAGAACAATATAGCACAATGAAGGATTGCCATAGTAACTGTAAGTCCTTTTCTACAGTGTGGTCACACCTACATCTTTTGTGTATGGAAACTCAGTGGACCGATCACGCTTCCTTCAGCTGGACGACATGGAGTGCAGCTTTCAGCCGCTCAACTTCACCTTTCAGGTATCCCACACTGCAATATGTTCATATGCACTTCAGATGTGATGTTTTTCAGTACATTTTATTGCAGAATCTGTAAATTAGTAGAGTTAGCTTGTTATTAAACCCCTGACAGGGTATCTTATTTATTTATTCATGAGCACCAGCAATATCAGGGGATCAATTACTTGGTTAAAAAAAGTCATATACAGTTTATATAGTTTAATATAATTGTTTACATGATGGGCCCTTTTTACAGGCTGTGATGACTTGTTTCCAAAGTGTTTAATATTTTAATTGATTAGTGGCATTGATACACTACTATAGTTTTATTAATATTTTGAATTATATATATATATATATATATATATATATATATATATATATATATATATACTATATATATATATATATATATATATAGTTTTAATTTTGTTGTGTTTTTTGACATTTTTCTTAGTTTTCCTATATAGGTTTTACTCATTTTTATTTCAGTTTTAGTTATTTTAGCACATTAAGATAAAGTAAATGAAAATGAGGACTGTTGCTTTGGCTGCTAGTTGGAATAAAATAAGTTTTAGTTTTTTATATATTACTTTATTTCAGTTAAAGCTTATTTTTATTTCGAGTAGAGAACGTTTTTATACCAAAATAAACCTGCTTTAAATTACAGAAAACTATAGGATTGTTAAAGGCTTACTTGGAGGCATAAGTGAAGACTTTTAGGAATTGTTTTAGGGACAAAAAACTTGGGAAATGTCTTGATGTAAACAAGTAGTAATCATGGTATAAGCTAAATAAATGATGCTGGATTGTAGTATTATTTAACATTTTTCATTATTGCATTATTGAAAGGCTTCACATTATGCCTGTAATTAAATTTCAAGTCACCTTTAATCATATAGCACTTTATAAAATACAAATAGTTTCAAAGCAGCTTTACAGTGATAAATAAGAAAAAAATGAATCAGTGATGCAAACAGAGATCAGTTCTGATTTAAAACAGCTCTAAAATGACAACAGTTTTTATTCAGTTCGTTGTTGATTCAGTTTGATTAAATAACTGTGTAAAGTTGATCAATTATAGAATGAGTTCAATTAATGTATAAAGCAGGATGCCATCATCCAGCTCAGTTCTTGGACTTCTCATCCAATAGTGTCAATGCATTTAAGTCAATACAATTTCCAAATATTCATTGCAGCTAAAGAAGCCAAAAGGACCAATATCTGACTTCAAAAGCTCACATTTGACAAAGTGTACTGTTTGCTCTGTTAGCTGTTAGTGGTTGTGTTGAGCATAAATCCCAGCGTTGATCTGTTTCCTGTGTGTTGTTTGTGTAGGTGATAAACAATGGGCCCAGCAGACTTCCAGGCTCCACGGTGGACATCAGGATACCCAACCGCCTGACTAGTAATGGAGCAGATATGTTCCATATCATTGACACACAAGTGAGTTCCTGCCACTCATGCGCTTGTTTATTCAGCTAAACTTCATTCTCATCGTTTTCCCTCACATCAGTTACACAGCTGTCCATCCTCATCACACTTGTTTGTGCTGTAAGTGGTTTCTCTGACCTGTTCATGCAAGGTATTATTGTGTGTTCTTTCGAGTTACACCACAGCATTGTTGTTTTTTGATTGGTTGACAGTCTTAGAGAGCTTGAATAATTTCCATATCAATTCACCATGTTCTTTCTAAGCTAGTAAAACCCTATTTTAAGCAAAATACTCACTGTACTTTTAGAGCTGCATGATTTGGGGGGAAAATGTAATTGCGAAATCTAATTTCTCTGATAAAAATTGTTATTGCAATATAAAATATTATTTTTTCCTTTGTTTTTTTATTTATAGAAATGTTGTTATTATATATCAATATGACAATGAATATTATTATTGTTATTATAAATAAAAAAAATAAGAAATATTAATAATAATATGTCAGTTTAAAAAATAGTATGTAAGAAATATAATAATAATAATAATAATAATAATTATTATTATTATTATTATTATTATTATTATTAATGCAACTATAAAATTACAATATAATATATAAAATCACAATACAATAATATTTGTGGCTGTCTTAATTTCTTCATTTTCAAACATTAAAACATCAAGATTTTATTTTGGCAGAAAACTGCAGCTTCTGTTTTGTTGACAACCGATTTATTATCGCATCTCATTAGACTGTTGGTGCATGTTGTGTTGCCAAATGCATGTTATAAACTTAAACATTTTCAACCCAAACTCACAGTGTGTGCAGAGATCAGTTAATGTAGCGTTCACTGTGAATTAATGAAAAATACCGCAAATTGCTTCATTGCAACCTAAGGGTGCATTGGTTTGCAACAATTTCATGGCCCTGTCTTCAATTATTCCTTATGATTTTGCAATGTAATTTCCAAACTAACACATCTGAAATGGTGCCACAGGCTTGTTGGGGGTTAATACTTTATTTATTTATAAAGCACTTTCAACACCACAAGTGGAACCAAAGTGCTGTACAGAAAGTATAAAAGAGAAACATAAAACAAACCAGACATATAACATACACACTTACAAAGCATTGTCAAATGCTAAAGAAAACAAATAAGTTCTCTGAAAAACACCCCATGAAGGACAAGTTTTTACAGACAGAGGAAGGTCATTCCAAAGCCTAGGAGCTGCAACAGAAAACCGCACGATCACCTTTACATTTTAAACACGTTCGTGGAACCACAAGAAGCAACTGATCATTCGAGCGCAGAGATCTGCTGGATTGACAGCGGCTGATTAAATCAGTGACATACTCAGGGGCTAGACCATGCAGAGACTTAAAAACGTACAACAGCGCTTTGTATTGAATTCTGTATCGTATGGGTAACCAATGTAGTTTAATTAAAACCGGAGTAATGTGTTCACTCTTCTTAGTACCCGTTAAAAGTCGGGCAGCTGAGTTCTGAACGAGCTGCAAACGGGAGAGAGAAGCCTGACTCACACCCAGATACAATACATTACAATAATTCAAACGTGAAGACACAAAGGCGTGAACAACCTTCTCCATATCATTAAAAGTAAGAATAGAATAGATTTCATTTTCCAGATAAAATGATCTCAGTCTTATCCTCATTTAATTGGAGAAAGTTATTTTCCCCAGGCAGTCATCATCCACACACCCCTTATTTCCAGATAAAATGATCTCAGTCTTATCCTCATTTAATTGGAGAAAGTTATTTGCAAGCCAGCACTTAACTTCTGCCAAACATGCATGAAGAGACTGAATGGCACTTTTATGCCCATGTTTCAGTGGTACATAAATTTGAGAATCATCTGCATAAAGATGATGCTGAATCCCAAATTTCTCAAAAATAGAACCTAGAGGGAGCATATAAAGGGAAAATAAAATTGGTCCCAGTATTGAGCCCTGTGGAACCACACACACAAGGGGGGCAATGGAAGAAAAATAATCCCCTAAGCTGACTGAAAAAGTCCTATCCTTCAAATAGGAAGAGAACCATTTCAGGGCTAAGCCCTGAATACCAACCTGATCCCTAAGGCGATCAATGAGAATGTTATGATCAACTGTATCAAATGCCCCTGTAAGATCTAACAACAGCAAGACAACACGGTTTCCAGAATCAACACCTCGTAGGATATCATTAGACACCCTCAACAGAACGATTCTGTACTATGACCAACTCTAAAACCTGACTGGAATCTATCGCAGATGTTATTCCTAATTAAAAAGTCATTAAGCTGTGCATGCACAATTTTTTCTAGTATCTTCGAAATAAAAGGCAATTTTGAAATTGGACGAAAACTACTCATGTAAAATGGGTCTAAACTGTTTTTTTTTTTTAAAGGGGGCTGAATAACCGCATGCTTAAAACTAACCGGAACAACACCAGATGACAAACTAATATTTATAATAGACAGAATACTTGGGCCAATTGAATCAAGTACCTGCTTAAACAGAGAAGAAGGAAGCATATCACCAGGAGACCTGGTGGACTTCATATTAGCAGTTATATCCTTAAAGACAAACTTTGTCTTCATAATCATGGCATATAAGTGGAGTAATTGAAGCTAGATTGGTGTATTATTAAAAATGTAAGGCTTCACATTACGCCTGTATTACATGCATTAAGTTTTCAATAATGCTGTGGTCCAGTGTCAATTATGTCTTACTTATATTACCTTTAAAACATTGTTTTTACTTAAGGTTAAGTATAAGATTACATTATTTAAAGTACTTTATAAATGCCACAATTGTTGCATGTTTTGAAGCTAAATATACAGAGCTAGGCTTTATCTATATTATATCAATAGAAGCGAAAGCAGCGTATTGATTGTTTTTTTCTCATACAGTGAGAGTTCAGTGAGGTCAACATCCTCAGGCTTAAAGTGAAGTCAGAGGCAAGAGATGGGTTTAGGTAGTTAAACCACAATAAGCTAATACAGAGGGTAGAAATTCAAGACCAGCACCACATACTATGTTGATTTAACCCTTGCATCGGCCATATTGTTAGATCAGGCCAGGGATCAACCTGTTTACTGTGAATGGGAGGACGGGGGAGGTTTGTATCCCACCCTGTACGTCCCATATGGAATCACTTACGAGAAGGATTAAATGGTTTGCACGAAAGGGTGGAATGGGACACTTGGGGAAAGCTTCTGTTCACCCTGACTAACCTGCAGCACAGTGGCATTGCCGGGTTACTCTATTTAAGAATGAGCGGAGGTTCCCAGGCGCCCACATGGACAGCATAAACACTCAGCCTAATTAAAAATGCACACGTGGAGGAATTCCACTCCTCACATGACTGAAAACATATGGGGCATTTATACATAAACAGCTTGGGCTGGTCCCTCGATGCTGATGAGATGTCTTAAATCAGAAAGGGTTATGTGACATCAGAACCTAGTGAGCTGCCTTCCTAACACACTTTAACCATCATTTTGTGTTCAACACAATTTAAACAGCTCGAAACACTATTTAAAGTATTTATTCTTGAAATTTGGTGACTTTTTCCTCATTTAGGATCGTGAATGTGCATGCAAAGTTTTGACACATAAATGTGTTTTGGAAAGACAATCAAATTGACCCCCGTTGGTTTCTATGCAATTCTCCAAAACTCAACACTTTGAAAACAGAAAACCAGAAAACCTTTATAGTAGCATAGACTACTAATATTTAATATATATTTTATAATTTGGGATAATTTGACTTAAAACCAACAAAAGACCTATTTTATAGTACTCAAATCCAGAAGTGAATGCTTGGCAAGTATACAGGTGTGTTGAACATACTTAATATGCGTTCTGGTTCTTGCATTACTGAGCTACTCGGTGAGGCAATCAAACTACCTTCAAATGTCATTTAACTCTGGTTTATTATTGTTTAGGTTGGTAGCTATAAATATGTTGACTTGTGTAACATTCTTAGCATAATGACATAAATTTTAGCTTGTGCAGCTAATGTTTGCAAGTTTCTGGCCTGATTTTGATGCGAAAAATATACATCTACCATTTTTACTAAACTCCCAAAAACAGATGTATACACTGCAATACTCTGCAGTTTCCAGCTGAAATTAACTCTAGTGGCAGTAAAACACCAACTACTTTTATTCTTTTTCACACAAATCTGACCCTTGAGCACACTTAAGCAGTCTTGAGTTGCTGGGGTATATTTGTATCAATAGCCAAAAATACATTGTATGGGTCAAAATTATAGATTTTTCTTTTATGCCAAAAATCATTAGGCTATTAAGTAAAGATCATGTTCCATGAAGATATTTTGTAAATTTCCTATCGTAAATGTATCAAAACTTAATTTTTGATTAATAATAAGCATTGCTAAGATTCCAGATTTTCAAATAGTTATAAATCAAAAAAACATTTTTGACAAATTGACACTTAAGACTGGTTTTGTGGTCATGACAAATGATGACACTTTGACAAATTGAGGTGCAGATTTGTGGTCCATGGTCACAAATTACAAACACAATTACAAACTCAGAACACTTTTTCTTATTTTCACATGGTTCCTTTCTCGGTACCATTATGACCTCAGAACACTTTTTTCGTTGCTTCAGTTAAATGTTTCAATCTCCCATGCAAGCTAAAATGGCATGGTTGCTTCAGTTAAATGTTTTAATCTCCCATTTGTTTTGTCGAGACTATTGGTTACACTCTAAAAAATTCTGGGTTGTTTCGTTCTTTGTTTCAAATCCAACTTGTGGGTCGAAATTGGGACACTCTAAAAACCCAACCAACTTTGGGTTAAATAATTTTTTCCAATTAAATTTTCCACCTAAAAGTTGGGTTAGTCCATATTTGACCCAAAGTTGGGTTGAAACAACCCAGAATTTTTTATGATGTAGGTTTAAGATAGGGTTTAGTGTAGCTTTTAGCACCACACTCACCAGATATTTAGTTTCCAAACTGCCACCATATGTACATAATAAAACATTGCCAGATTCGTGTTTATCTGTTTCCTGGAAAATTCCAAGCAGTTTTAGTGCTACTCCCCAGACATTTCACATTTTAGTCAGAAAGCAAAAGATGCAAGAAATAATGTAATATAATTTTGCAGAAATGTTTTTCCAATGAGCCTGAGTTTATATTTCTTAAAACAATATCTAGGGAAGTCGCTAGGGTTTAAAACAGTACCGTAGTGAAATCAGCCCATGAATGACACACTGTTGCCTGAAACAGGCAGAGATCCTTCCTTTGACTTGAGAGAAGACAATGTGAGGTCTTCAGATGCTTTCCTCTGTGGAGGTCTGACTGGAAAGGATGCTGGTTAAAGGAAGAGGTGACGTGTTCCCCGGGGGCAAGGGGGGAGGAAGGGGCAGCGGGATATTAAATCACTCCAGATGGGACATGCTGCCAGAGAAAGGCTTCCCAACTCCTGCTGGGAAAGAACTTTGTTTCCTTATCTGAATTGCTTAGCAGGTCTGAGCTCACTGGATAAATGAGAATGTCGGCTTTCAGTCATCCAGCCCTCTGAAAACTTAAACTATCATGTACTTAATGTTTGTAGTGAAACATTTTTACACTTAAAACACGAGGCATTAAGTCATATTGAGAACTTTGTGAGTGAAAAAAATCAAGTAGATTTGAATAACTAGGTACCATGACAAATTAAATTCAGTAGACCCAAATTAAGGCAACTCAAATATTTGAGTAAGCCAGTATAAAACTTGATTTTTTAAAGCACTTTATACAGTACAGACTGTTTCAAAGCAGCTTCACAGTATTAAACAGGAAAGTAAAATGAATGATGCAAACTTCAACGAGGCAAATGCAAAATTCTGTTATAATGCGGCTGTAGCAGGATAACTTTTAGGACAAACAAAATAACACTTATTTTGAACATTTACTCCATTATACAGTCTGTATCAAACCATGCTGGGAAAATCAGATTTCCCTGTCTTTGCATGCGATTGTTAATCATTTCCAACTTCTTAAGTTGTTGTTATAAAATAAAGAATACTAATAAGGAATGAGTAATAATTTAAGTTCTTAAAACTGATCAGTAATTTCTCCAGTACTAAAATAATTATGATTGAAATCAGAGTTATTATAATAAACTAAATCTGAAATAAAAAATAAAATAAATAAATAAAAAAGGCAACATTCTCATTTTAATTTAGTTTAGCTTGATGTACTAAAATAACTAAAAATAAAACCAAAATAAATAATTATGAAAACTATATAGACATATTAAAAAAAAAAAAACTATAATATCTCAGTGACACTAATAATAATGCTCATTGACAAATGCTAATGTTGTTTTATGGGTAAGTGCAGGAAACAAGTCTGAGCTGAAACCCGGTGATATTTACTGTAGCTGTGAGATTGGCTCAATTTCTTGTTTTCTGTTGGTCTGCAGGTATCTGAAGGTCGAGGGAACTGCACGTGGCACAGAAACCCCAAACCCTGCACAATCCCTCACGACAAGAAGAGCATCTTCCACACTATTTTTGCTTTCTTCACCAAATCAGGCAAAAAAGTTCTGGTATGACAAAGCACTTATTGTTCATAGTTCAGAGAAAATGGCATTAAAATGCATTTAGCACTTGGAAATAAGCTATATTTGCATATTTAATGTTGTTTGCCTGGCATTTTTGTCAATGCATGTACATAAGTGCAGTGGATCACAGCATTTAATGCTCCATAAAACACTCATTTCACACGAGTTTTTCTGCTGATGGGTGAATCTTTGATGGTATCCTGTGTCAACAGGACTGTGACCGGCCTGGCAGAGCGTGTCTTACTATTTCCTGCAGTCTGAGCTCTCAGGCCAAAGAGGAAGCCACGAGTATAGATGTGCAAATGCTACTGAACACTGAAATACTACAGAGGGTGAGTTATTGCTGTAATGAAGTAAAAAGTTATTGAAGTGTCAGTGCAAGAGTGTGTGATTAAGACTTTAAGTGTTGTAGAATTGAAGCAACAAGCTACTAAACTACTTTAGTATTTTCAGTATTTAGTATTAGTTAAAATACTGTCAGGCTAGCCTTAGTAATAGCTTAAACTTATTAGCTAACAGCTGTTTACCTACAGTATCAGATAACTGGCAACCTTAGGCAAATAAAAAGTAGCTAGCTACATGGCAAGCTACTGACAAAAAGAAGATGATGAACTATATTGAGGCTAATAAGCAGCAATATATTATTATAAATATTTATCTGGCACAGATCCCATAAGGATCTCATTTATTGTGACAGATCAGTTACACGTCAACATATAAATTTACACTACATTTAACTAATAAAACAAATAAAACCTAATCAAAAAGTGATAAACATCAGTGTTTAACAAGATATTTTACCACAACAAATGACACAAAATATTAAAAAAAACGCTTGAGCAATGTCTCCTTTACATTTAGTGTTGTAATTTTTTATGGAAATGATTAAACATTTTTTTAGAATATTTGAAATAAAGCTGAAATAAAATGAAATATAAATATAAACTTAATCACAATTTTAAAAAATAATAAACTAATTTAAAAAATTTAAACACTTCAAAATTATAAAAAAAATAGAAATTATGTACTAAAATTACATCAACCGAAGTAAGCTGCTATATATATAAAGCACTTAAAATTAATAGACCTTGAAATTGAAATTTAACAGTAAAATCTAATTGAACATATTAATAAATATTACAATAATACTAAATTAGCACAGTTTATTTTGTGTAAATCTGTCTGTCTGAGTGTAATTTTCTTATCATTGAAATACTATTATGGTTTTTCTTTTAATTTTTTTCTGTTTCTGTTTTCATTTTAATTTTAGTTTAAGGTTTAGTAATTTTGGTAGCCCTATACATCTATTAAAAAAAAATAAATATATACTTTAATTCATTATATTACAACAAGAAAAAAAAAAAAAAAAAATTTAATACATGAAGTGAAATCAAAAAAAAAAATATATATATATACTTTATTTCATTTATTTCATTTTTTGTAATCACAACCATCAGTTAAATATTTAATTATTATTTTTGTAATTTTAAGTTTTAGTTTTGGTTTTAAGTATAATAACTCTGGTCTGCCTTGGTGTGTGGTTTGCAGGACAGCTTCTCTGTGATCCAGTATGTGACACGAGGTCACGTCCAGCTGGACGACAGGGCCGTGGAGGTCTCAACCGGACTCCCAGAGGAGATTTCTGTAAGTGATCAAACGCATGAATAATCCAATCCACCGGTCAAGCATATTTGTACCATTACTGTAAACTAGACTCCGAGCTTCAGGGACTTCCTCTGGCATGCTGGTGCTTTTCATTGTAAGATTGAAAGCGAACAGATTATTGTCTTTGAAAGTGATCAGGACCCCTGATGCACGGAAGAAAATGAAATTGTCCGATCGCGTGATTCTGAGCTCATCGGCTCGTAGTAACCACTGAGATCTGGGTCGAGTTTGCTGTTCATATGGGAGCAGGGGTCTTTTTTTACTCTACAGCTGTGCTCGAGAACAGTCGCCTCTCGGCGTGCCGATTGATTGGAGGAATATGGGACTGTGTTTCTGTGTCTGGTGCAGGGCTGCACGATTAATCGCATGCATTTGTCATGCGTGTCTCATCAGTAAAGCCGGTTCCGTGATTAGCGGTAAATATCCGTCACCTGTTTTCAAATGCACTTCATACACAGAGCCGTAGTTCACTGACAAGCTACGCAATATCGTGTTCATAATCGAATGCGATTAATCTCAATTATGAACAGAATATTGCATAGCTTGTCGTGAACTATGGCTCTGTGTATTAACTGCCGCTCCCGTTTGAAAACAGGTGATGGACATTTACCGCTAATCACACAACCAGCTTTACTGACGAAACACAAATTAAAAACACATAAATGTTCAAACGCATAACACCTCTGGTGCTATGGCATCTCGCTCAGCTGATTGGGTTTCAGTCCCCTGGTTTGTAATGCAGGGGCCAATTCCTAATAGGGCTGTTAAACGTGTCTGCGCCCCTTCTGTCCTCAGCACTTAGGAAATGCATCGGTCCCAAAGCAATCCGTTATTAAGTCATACACGACGCTGGATGCACGCAACTCTCATTTACAAAGGCCATTGCCCACATTTAAGCATTAAACTTGTAGCGTGTTTCAACTGTATCGTTTCCATCATGTTCACAGCAACTTGAACTAATTGGAAATGACAGACAACTGTGAGCATTAAACCCTTATATGCTGCTGTATCATTAGTTTAGTCAGCTGAACTGAGATTTATTTACTGCAATATTTATATCTTACATTTTAGTTTCCATTGAATAAAAATAAGTCTGATCATATAGAAATGTGTATCCCAAAGACAGCATGCAGAAGAAGATCTTCATCGCTGATGTTAGTATCTAGAATTGTTTTTATTTTTTATCTAAAAATATTAAAAGTTAAAAGATTTCACCTTGGCAACTAATTGAAATAAAATAGGTTTAGGCTTAAGTACTAAAATTATTAAAACTAAAACCATTAGAAATAAATTAAAGCTTAATATATAGAACCCCCAAAACTATTAAAAATGACATAGAATATAGAACTGAGATTGCTTGATATTAATAGAATTTGATGAAAAATATTTCAGTTCATATTGAGATTTCATATATATATATTGAGAAGTTAATATATTGCATTTTCTTATTTGTAACTCAAACTAAAATTACTAAACATAAATTTTGTTAATTGAAATGAAGCTGAAATAAAATGTAAATATTTTAAAATAAAGAAAAAGACAACTTATCTATCTGAAATAAAATGAGTTCAGGTTACTAAAACTGATCAAACTAAAACAAATAAAAATAAAGCTAATAGAAATTTTCTAATAGAATTACTAAATAGAAATGTTAAATACTACTGAAAATGACAAAAGTATATAAAAAAATAAATAAACATAAAATACTATAATAGCAAGTAAATAATACTAAACTAACACTGGTATTTGTATCTTATTTGTGGAGTACTTATTTGTATCTCATTACTGTTTCAAAGAAACAACCGAGATATCATCTCTCATTTGTGATTTTGATTGAATGTGTTTTTTTCCGCCGACCCTCGCGTTCAAGAACTGAAATTGTGGCCAGAAGCTGAAGCGAGATTTATCTGGGCTGGCATCTCGCTCCAGACTGGGATTTTCTGTTAGCTTTTCATGCAACATTTCCTTCCAGATCCACTGAGGGAACTGTTCGCTGTGTTTTTGTGGCAGTACATTATGAGGTGAAAGTCTTCCACATTTAAGGGTCAGCGAGCACGTATGCCATATAACACATATCGTGCATGAAACTATGTGTATGTATGTTATTCAGAGGGAATGGTCATCCAAAAATAGTCATTCATTTAAACCAGACTTCGAATAATGACGTCCAGTTGTAAACATGTCATTCTGTGCTGATCTGGATTAATGAAAACCTTCACAGATCTGTGTTTGATTGATTTGTTGACTTGAAGAATGAAATCTCATTTCCTTTTGATCGAGTCAACACCCAATATACTGTAGACTCAGCACAGACATTATAAAATTCAGGAAATGACACGGTGATTCATACAGTCTGTGAAGTCTGATCTTGGGTCCTGCTGAGAAATGACGATCGGTAATATGTTTACGTAGGTCAGTGAGGTTATGCTGAATGTGCTGTATGTTCACTCTCTCTGTGTTGTCCCGCAGCTGGTGTTTGAGGCCCTTCACAGTCAGGAGCCCAGGGGTTACGTGGTGGGATGGATCATCGCCATCAGCCTCCTCGTGGGAATCCTCCTCTTCCTGCTGCTGGCGGTGCTGCTCTGGAAGGTAGCGCTTCAGACAGACACACATTTCTCAGTCAACATCCTTGTTGGTTCTGGAGCAGCGTCCGGGTTTGCTCTGGATTCAGGGGCTTAAATAACATTCTTATAAGCCTAGATTTAGGGTTGGCAAGAGTGCAGCCACCATGACAATATGTTTAAAAATGTCAACAACCACACCTTTTGGGAAATAATCATATTTTGAGAGTTTCGGTCACTGTACAATAAAAAAAAATAGGAGCTGTCCATATACTGTAAAACAACGACTTTAAGAGCAAGCAGAAGCAATATGGATGTTTATCAAAAAAACAAATATCCACAATATCAAATATTAATTTTTGAGTAATTTTCGACATTCATGATAGAAACGATGACAGACACATGTTACTATTTTATAAGATTTACTTTCAAAGTAATATATATATATACAGTATATGTATATATATATATATATATATATATATATATATATATATATATATATATATATAGTGTTATATATTATATAATATAACAGCATAAAAGTACATTTTACTATAAAATATTTTTCATAATTTCTTTAATTTAACACAATCTTTAATTTAACAGAATCAATACAGTCATAGTAGTAGAAATGATAATAATATGAATAATAATAATAATTATTATTACTACCACTACTATCCTTGCACTTTGTCATTATCATTATTATTACAAAAACAGATTTTTCATTCATGTTTTCACGTTTTAAATTTAAACGATTAAAAAAAAAAACATATTTGACCAAGAAAAAATCTTTTTTAAAATGCAACGGTGTGCTGTGAACTTACTGATATATTTTCAGTTTATTATATTTGTAAATTTTAAATTTTTTTATGTTTTATGAATTTATTTCAGATGATAAATTTGTTTCAAATCACAGAATCCAGATAGATAGATAGATAGATAGATGACTGATCATCTTGTCATTTCTCACTGATTTTAGAATTAGAGTCATATTTAAGGATTATTGCTTGATAGAAACATTATTCCAGAACCAAGAGAAAATGTTGAACCATGCAAATATACATCAGGCTGTCTACTAGATACCCGTCCTCATTGGTCCAAAACACACAGACTTCCAGATGAGGCAATGCTTGTCATGTTCACTTTGTCTTTTCACACGAGACCGAGTACAAATCATCTCAGTAAAGTCAGTGTGAGTGGAGAATGTGACCCGTCTTGAAAGAGCAGAGCCACCTGCTCATGTGCAGCGTCCCGTTACAGCTAAATTAGCATCGGGCTGCTTTTAATATCCTCTGCCAAAAAAAGGTAAAGCGTATGCAGATGAATTGTTTTGTTTGAAGTAAACAGCTCCTACAGTACATTAGTGCATGAGCATAAAAAGAAACAAGGATATGATGCAGGTTTGAATTAGTGCTTTTGAAAGATATTCCCTTAACTTGGCTTGTCGAGGGTCACATGTCCCTCATTCACACACTACTGTTGTTTTTCTTGGCCTGAGGGGTCAATAGAGAGCTTTAGAGCGACCGTAAAGTAACAAATAATTAACACGAACACATAAAAGTGAACCGAACGGATTTCAAGGCTTCTCAAACAAGTCCTTCTTTTCCTTTCCACTCCATTACTTTCCAGAGGGAATACTAGAGCAAACCCTGGAATGTTGGTGTAGGGATACTTTTCCCCCCAAATCCCAAATCTGCCAAAATAAACCTCCTCAACAAGAGCTGCACATGTCCAGCTACTCCAGCGTCAGGAAATGCCTGGAGAGAGCCGGGGTCTGAATCAATAAACCGCATTCAAACAAACACAAACCTGTCGAGTCACAGGAAGAGGAACAGCATATTTCCTGCGCTGACACGCTTCTTTACAGTAGCGTTATCCCACTAGTCATCTGACTCCCACCCTGTCCACTGACTCCAACTTCACAAAGAGATAGTTCACCCGAAAATGACATCATTTACTCACTCCTTTGTTGCTCCGAATCTGTGACTTTCTTTCTTCTGGGAAACACTAAAGAAGCTCAGAGCCAGTGTTTTCAATACAATGAAAAGCACCATATTCATTATACGTTCCAAATTTTCTTGAGTTGAAAGATAACCTTGTGTGTGTAGCAGACAAAAATATTTTTGCATTAAATCTCCTTCGCTGTAGCTCAAATTTTTCGTATCTGAACATATTCAGACATTCAATCCAGATGTCAATTACACCTAATAACTTCAGCAATGTGAAGGTAAAGGATGTATAAATATTTTTGGATACCTATTTGATATGATAAAGCATTCCTCTTACAGTTTGAATATCATCAGTCATGAGGGATTTCATAATGAAACCTTAACTTGTGTTGGGTCAAGGCCCCAAAAATAAGTGATATTTTCATATACTCTTTTGAATTTGATTAAATAGATATTTTAATGGCCTGACAGCAGGATCGCATTAGGTTGGGTGCATCTGATCTGCCAAAGTCAAAGAAGGCTCTTCTGCTCATCGAGGCTGCATTTATTTGATCAAAAATACAGTAAAAATTTTTAAATATTATTGCAATTTAAAATAACTGTTTTCTATTGTAATATATTTTAAAATGCAATTTATTTCTTTGATCAAAGCTGAATTTTCAGCATCATTACTCCAGTCTTTAGTGTCAGAAATCATTCTATAATTTTTTATTATTGAAAACAGTTAAGCTACTTCATATTTTGACACATTTTTTCAGGATTATTAGAAAGTTCAAAAGAAGTTCATGCATTTACTGTCATTTAAAAAAAAAAAAGTATTTTGTAACAGTAAGCTAGCGTGTGATTGCGAAAAGTTTGTAACAGTAAGCTAGCGTGTGACTGGGAAAAGGAATATGATTTTGTCATTTGTCCACTGTCCCACCCTGTATGCCGACACTCAGCAATTATTTTTGTGTTTTGCAGATGGGATTCTTCAGGAGGCATTACAGAGAGATCATAGAGGCCGAAAAGAACAGGAAGGACAGCGATGAAAGCTGGGATTGGGTCCAGAAGAGCCAATGAGAGCTTGGATTGGGTTCAGAAAATCCAATAAGCTGCTACCTTCACCCCGGCTCTCTCCTAAGACCCAGACCCTCCAGCCTTCCATATGTGGAAGAAAAGAATATTCTCCAGATTTTTCGGAGGTTTGACACTTTTGGTTTGTCGTTGATGGTGATCTAGCTGATGTTCGAGGTGACCGTGTGGCCTGCCAGAAGAGACTCGCAGTGGAATTCCATTGATCCCAATGGGACAGGCCTCCTGCCAGTGGGTCTAAAGAGAGACTTCCTGGAACGAATGTGGATATCGTGTCA
Source organism: Cyprinus carpio (assembly GCF_018340385.1). Classification (NCBI taxonomy): domain Eukaryota; kingdom Metazoa; phylum Chordata; class Actinopteri; order Cypriniformes; family Cyprinidae; genus Cyprinus; species Cyprinus carpio. The sequence goes on along the minus strand of NC_056609.1, from coordinate 28,076,518 downwards.
ATACTAGCAGACAATTACAACCCTCAGGGCGCTGTTGAAAAGCAAAAATCTATTTTTTATAAAATGTATTCCATACTGTATAGAAGAGAGCTTCAAGAGTTGTTTTTAAAGCACTGATGACTGACACACGCCAAAGAGATGATGTTATTCCTTCACATCAGTTTTCAGATGAACCTTGAAGATGGATTGTACCTCTTTGTCCCCTCGAGATGTTAACTTACAAAGAATGCAAAGCGAAAGTTTGTGTCCTTCATTGGGACAACTCACGAGTTAATTGTTGCATGAACAAATGAAAGAGGAGATGCAAACCAAAGTTGTTATTGCTCGAGTTGTTAAAGGAGTAGTTCACCTCAAAATGAATGTTTGCTGAAAATGCACTCATCCTCAGGTGATCCGAGATGTACTGTAGATGAGTTTGTTTCTTCATCAGAACAGATTTGACATCAGTTGCTTACCAATGGATGCTCTGCAGTGAATGGGTGCCGTCAGAATGAGAGTCCAGACAGCTGAGAAAAGTATCACAATAATCCACACGACTACATTAAATTAAAAAAAAAAAAAAAAATCATCAAGGAATTTTAATTTTACAAATGCAGCTTTTCACTTCAAAAGACTGGAGTGGTGTGGATTATTGTGATGTTTTTATCAGCTGTTTGGACTCTCATTCTCACGGCACCCATTCACTGCAGAGCATCCATTTCTGAGACACTGATGGAATGCTACATTTCTCCAAATCTGTTCCCATAAAGAGACAAACTGATCCCAATCTTAGATGGCCTGAGGATGAGTACATTTTCAGACAGCTTCAGAAAACCATGTCCATTCTCAGCTTAAACATGTTTTGTTTAGTATATGTGAAATTCACATCTTAGAGCATAATTTGTACTGCACTGGATTTTGACCCACTGAAAGATGCATGTTATTCCAAAAGAAAAGATTCTGTCTTCTTAATCTTTCACAAAATATATGAACCTTTACTGACTTTTTTGTATTCCTTTCCAACCACCTGTAAATTAGAAGCTGTTCACAATCTTGCATAGTGACATTAAAAGTTCAGATTTAAGAGATGCATTGTCAGCTGACGTCTCCGTTTGCGTGTTTAGGCTTTTTTGAGGACCGAAGAGTCCAAGATGACCATGCTTTAGCAGCTTTACCAGATTTATTCTTCATATTTCAGTGCAAAATTCACTTATTTTGGATATAAATAAGATACCCAACACGCATAAACTGGGTGGTGAAAATAAATAAATGACAAGATTGGAATATAGTTAAGAACTGCAGGAGAATCAGCAGATGCGACTTACTCCATTGCCCCTCGAACCGGAGGTTCAATCTAATCCATTCCTTATGGATGAAATCAAAGCCCACCCTACAAATTCTCCTTGTTTCACTCAGAAACTTCCTAATTGGTTGACCTCTGGTGGTCTTAAGATATCAAGATATACAGTTTAGACATTATGCAAGTAAGTATAAAAACGCTTTAATCTGCTGTGTATTCTCCAAAAAATTCCTACAGCATGTTGATAATTCTTATTCTACAGCAAACGTGACAACATATAATGTCTCCTGCTTTTTAAAGGGATAGTTCACCCAAAAATGAAAATTCTGATATTAATTACTCAACCTCATGTCGTTTCAAACCTGTAAGACCTTTGTGCATCTTCAGAACACAAATTAAGATATTTCTGAAGAAATCCGAGAGCTCTCTGACCCTCCATAGACCAAGGGTAAAGATCAAGGCACAGAAAGATAGCAAGGACATCGTTAAACTAGTGCAGGGCCTGCAGTGTGTAATGGCCTAAAAATAGGTGGGAATGTGCAGTACTTCATCACTGGGCACAAACTCGTACTTTGGAGCTTATGGGAACAGCTTGTTTTAAGTCAACATTTTGGACTTCACTCATAGCGCAGCCTCAACATGAGCTGTTAGCTGTCAGACTTTACATGGAGCCGTTTTATTCAATGAACTTGGTTGCTTGTTTTTTGCATTTTCCTCTCATTTTAGAGGGTTCATTTGAAAGAAACTAATGTTTTGATGTTAACCAACTGATCAGTAGCTTTGCAATTGGATATTAGATGATCGCTGGAAGATTCTCAAAAAAATATCTTGTATTATTTGATCAATAATCACCACTGGCATGGCAAAACCACGTCTGCACTTCATGTCCGGCACCAACACCAGATTCTTGCATAGGTGTGTTTCAGAGAGACATACTTGATATTGTGTGTAATCTAACTGTGAGTGTTGTTGCCATTATCACCTATTTTGAGCATTTTAGAATAAACTACTGCCACTGATGTTTTATAGATGTATTGAGAAATATGTTTGTTGTACAAGCTCAAGCTGTATATTTATCTACTGAAACTGCTTTTTTAAAATTAAAAATCACAAACAGATGTTTCCTCTCAGCCTTTTTCTATGCCACCCAAATATTAAGTGCAGTGAGGTGTTTCTTGTTGCACTGATGCCCTCTAGTGTAATACTATAGTAATGCTTACACTACATTGTGGTGTATAATGTCTGCCTTTTTTTCTCTTTTCAGTACGTGATCAAATTCATTATACAATACATTATAAAAAGTAAATGCTTTAAGAGTATGAATTAAAAACGTGGTGTCCAGTTATCTTATAAATATATTTAAAATGGTTCTTTTGGATTTGTGTAGTGTTGTTTTAGTACCATTGAGATACTATTACAGTTTTTCTTAATATTGTGAATTGGTTTGTATTTTTTAATTATCTATTTATTTATTTATTTGCCATTTTTACTAGAGAGAGAGATGGGATGAGAATTGTTTCCTTGGCAAATGGCTGAAATTAAAAGTTAATTTAATGTTGTTGTTTTTTATTTAAAGTACTGATTTTTTGGGTTTTAGTTTCAGTTTTAGTTAACTATAATATTAAGTATAATTGTAGGTCAGTTTTGTGTGAAATATCTATACCTTTGCCAATGCAATCAAATGATGAGTCGTTTTATGAAAAATCACAGCTTATATAGAATGGTTCATTCATATTGGAAATGCATTGTATTTCAATGCATTTCAGTTTTTTATTTCAATTATAAATAAGACTGATTGCTATTTAGAATGATGGATAGTCATACATTTTTGCGTAAAGTTAGCACAAGTTGTAGTAATGGAGAAAAGTACTAAGCATCTACAGTAGCATCTACCACTTAGTAATTAGGTTGGGATAAATTGCTTTGGTTACCATGGGACACCTGAGAGCCAAACAAACAGTGCTGTCCTATAGTAAAAGCACTGCATTATTCATTAGCTGCTTCTGTGTGACAGGCAGAGCACTTGCATGGAGCTACTACACCACCAGGTACATGTCTATTTTAATTTAAGTGAATTCTTTAATTTAAGAATTTAAGTGAACTTTACAAGGAATGGACTGAGGCTGGGGTCAAGGCATCAAGAGCCACCACACACAGACGTGCCAAGGAATTTGGCTACAGTTGTCGTATTCCTCTTGTTAAGCCACTACTGAACCACAGACAACATCAGAGGCGTCTTACCTGGGCTAAGGAGAAGAACTGGACTGTTGCCCAGTGGTCCAAAGTCCTCTTTTCAAGTTTTGTATTTCATTTGGAAACCAAGGTCCTAGAGTCTGGAGGAAGGGTGGAGAAGCTCATAGCCCAAGCTGCTTGAAGTCCAGTGTTAAGTTTCCACAGTCTGTGATGATTTGGGGTGCAATGTCATCTACTGGTGTTGGTCCATTGTGTTTTTTGAAAACCAAAGTCACTGCACCCGTTTAGCAAGAAATTTTGGAGCACTTCATGCTTCCTTCTGATGCACAGTATCTCACAAAACAGGCAAGCTTGCTTACTGGCCATATGAGCTTGGTAATCCAACTCGTGATAAAACATGTCAGTAAAAGTGACAATCCAATCTACCGTAATGGACTTCTGGTTCTGATAAAGCAAGCGGAAGGATGCGCTGCTGAGGTGACAATTTGTGTCACTGATACCAGTCTTAGCAATGAGGCTTTCTCATTGCTCTCTGATTGTGTTTCAACAGCTCTAAAACACTTTGACATTCTACGTGGAGGACTTGACGGTTTGCAGCATCCACATCTGCTTAGCCCACTGTGGGAGGAAGCTCGCCAGTCTGCCGGTACTGTACCATGTGCTTTGCCCATTTCAGAACATGAAAGATCAACTGAAGATCATTCTGATAAAACAGAATCTGAGTCTTCAGTGCAAAGTCCCACTGGTGTACAAATTCCATGTCATCTAGTAGTGGAGCATGGTATACCAAACCCTGAAGAAGCATGGATTGCACCTGTCACACAATCTAAAGCTGTCATACAGCTTCATAATATTGATTTGTTGCCTCTCTTCTGTGAAGTTGTCTGCATGAGCAAAGGTAAATATGTAGAGGCTCTTAACATGGCTTGCACTGGAGTTCTAGGACTCTCAAACAGCTATGCCCAAGCTACAAGAGAAGTCACCAGTGTCATAGACACAGCTGATAGTGAGGAAGTGGAAAGTTTGTGGTCCAGACAGCGCAGGAAACAGCCATGAGTGCAGCCATGAGTACAGATGGAATTTATAAATACAGTACAGACTTCTCTGACCTCATCAAAAATGCCCATAAGATATTGCTGCCAGTGGTAGGGATGTGGTACCATGCCCTTTACTCCATGTTCCAAAACTATGTACCCAATATATTGGAGTCCATCACACAGGAACTCACCAAGGTCATGTGTTTATGTGCAGATGTCGTGCAACTTGTGACATCAGCAAATATAAAGGTGATGGGTGATTGTCATGAGAGTGTAATGTCTTTGCAGAGCAAGCTCCAAAAAGCTCAAACCAACACCAAGAATCTCACAGACGTAGTTACAACTGATGGTAAGGGGCACATAATCACACATCAAATGATACCCCAAAAATGGTTGTCAGTAATGTCTGAGAACTCACTTCGCATACAAGAAGCTGCAAGACTGTCTTCTTTGAACTGTCAATATAGCTATAAAGTTAAACGGCTAGGAGAACTACAAGAAGACGTGAAGACACTTACAGACTCCTACCTACAGGCTGCTGAAGAAGTTGGTACGATGTCCCTCTCAAGTGTCCTGATGCTGGCTAAATCAGAGCTATTTCAGAGACAACTTCAGATTAAAATGAAAGCACTCTCTTGTCTCCTGAGCAAAGTTAACCATGATTATGTGACGGCCATTCAAGACTATAGCTTTGGCATGCTCAGTCCAAACAAAAGATAGTGAAGTGGAAACTGAAGACACTCTGGCACAGTTTGAAAGTGCTGCAGAATTGCTTATGCAAAATGTTAAAAGTGCTACAGGGTCCATTCAGGTCTGTTTCAATTTCATTAAAGATCCAAAGGAAAGGTCCAATCTGAGATTCATTAATTACCACTTGACATTTCAGATGTCAGACATTATGAGTAGAGCCAGACTAATAGCAGAGATGCAAACTCTTGGAGACACTCTCACCCTTGATAATCAGTCACAGTGCTGGTCAGCAAAGGCACATTACCTTGTTGACGAAATGTGTCAAGTAGATGGAATTCTTGCATTCACAAAGGAACAGATTAAATGTAGTTTGCAGGGCAGAGTCTAGTGGAGTCTCCCAGATACCAAGTTTCACAAAAAAGGCAACACTACATCCTCTATCCACAAATAAACAAAGTCTTACTAAAAGCAAACGAAATACCAGTGTCCAGGATGTGTTCAATCAGGAACCAAATAAGGTAATACAAATTGATGAATCATGTTATAGTTGAAGAATGGACAACATTTTAGGTCAAGCAATGTAACATAAGGAAGAGACATCCCAGAGGAGCCCAAGAGGTCCTGTGTTCAACTTAGTAGATATGACCCTCTCTTACACTTCTCTCTTTCTGAAGTGAGAGACTGAGAAATGGGATGACCAGGGTAACCAGATTGTCAAGGTGACAAAAGAAATGGCAGATAAACTCTATCACATGGCCCAGTACCTTAAGAAGAAAGGGCCAATCCAGGTCAGAAGCATTGAAAGTTTTCTTTTGTATAAAGGTCATGTTCCCATATTGAAACAAGTTTGTTTAACCTGTAGACCAAAGATGCTTTTGTAACATCTGCAAAAGATCTTGTCTCAAGCGGCCAGTCAATCACCCAGTTTGTGCATGTCTTATCAGACCAGTCTAGACAAGCATTTCACCAAGGAGCTCTTTGTCATTGCAGAGCAGATTCTAACCATTTTCAACCAACTTACCATCATTTCAAGTTGAGAGACAATCAATAGTATATCTCCCTGACTTGCAATAATTCTGATTGAAGGTCTTTCTTGCAGCATCTTAAAGTTACTTTCTTCCTTAAATCACTAACACATTCAAACATGTGCAAACAACATTACCAATAAATTAAACATGCAAATATATCATGTGACCCAAGGGGTGCATGGTGTCTCTCCAGTGTTAATGCAGTTACTCCTGGGTGCAAATCATCAGATGAGATTCTGGTGAAGAATGCACAGAATCTACTCCAGACAGTTATCCAAGCAGTACGAGCAGCAGAGACTGCCTGCATTAGGGTAAGAGAAACTGAGAAAGTTTTCCTCCAACTACTTGGGGAAATAAGTTGTGAAGGAGCATTATGCACCAGGGAATTAGTGGCGTCTATCTTCTCTTGTATGATGTTTGGCATGTTTAACTTTGGATTAAATGGCTCTTTCTGATTTTACAGGGGTTGAAACAGCCTGAGCCAAACTCGGAAGCAGCAAAAGCAGCAGCATTCCGTTTTCAGTGGAAAAAGAGTCTCCTTATGCACTGAGCTCAAGAACAGCTTAACCCAGAAACTGATGATTTGGATATACGTAGGACCTTCCAACATTCAATGGCGCCCAGGCTTGCACCACCCATCAATGTGTTAGATAATTACAAATGAGTAAACACAAAATATAAGTCAACAGCCATGCCAAACACTGTGGTATATCACATTGATATATATATTGCCAAACACTGTGGTATATACTTGTATATATATATAAGTCAACAGCCATGCCAAACACTGTGGTATATCACATTGATTTATATTTTTTTGAGCCTCACAAACCAAACTAAAAATGCACAATTTTTTTGAGCCTCACAAACCAAACTAAAAATGCACAATGAACACAATGTGCTTTACAAAAAAAAAAAAAAAAAATGTCTTCAAAAATATTAATACTGAGGCCATAAAATAATATTTAAAAAGTACCCAAAATGTGAATATCATTTTATTATCAATTACTGTAATACTTTAAAAACATACCTCTTCTAATAAATGTATTTATGTTTAAGTCTACTTAAAAAAAAAAAAATTGTAGAAAAAGGACATAAACAAAAAATAATGCTGTAATGAAAATCAAACTTAAAAAAAAATAAACAATTTGAAAGCTTCAAACATTAACAATGTTTGATTGGTATACATTACATGTACCTGTCCAATAATTTTTATTTTTCAGTATGATTATTTATACTAGCGTTGGTCCTTTTTTCACATTGCACATTTTTGTCTGAATTATATGTATGCATATACACTGCCCGTCCAAAAAAAAAGTCACACACTCTAATATTTTGTTGGACCGCCTTTAGCTTTGATTATGGCACGCATTCACTGTGGCATCATTTCGATAAGCTTCTGCAATGTCACAACATTTATTCCCGCCCAGAGTTGCATTAATTTTTCGTATTGATGATGGGAGAGTCGGACCACTGCGCATTCTTCTCCAGCACATCCCAAAGATTCTCATTGGGGTAAAGGTCTGATTCTGGACTCTGTGGTGGCCAATCCATGTGTGAAAATGATGTTGCATGCTCACTGAACCACTCTTTCACAGTTTGAGCCAGATGAATCCTGGCATTGTCATCTTGGAATATGCCCGTGACATCAGGGAAGAAAAAATGAATTGATGGAATAACCTGGTCATTCAGTATATTCAGGTAGTCAGCTGACCTCATTCTTTGGGCACATAACATAATCATCCATGCAGTAATTATCCAATGGGAAGATCTTAAATATTTGCTTGGTCAAATCCAGGTGATGACTTTTTTTTTTTTTTGACGGGCAGTGTATATATCAACATGTATTTGAAGAGTTATGGTAAATGCATTTTAGAAGTATGATTGTAAATTAAAAATGAGATCAAGTGTGAAATTAAGTTGGAAACTGATGATGTGATATCAAAAATATGACTAAATATTTTTGAAGATGTTATCCTCAAAGTTCATTGTACAGTAAAATGCATTAGCCTGAAGACTAAAACAATGACTGAAGTTGCTCAGCTTGCAGCAATTGTGATGGGCTTCACAACACAAAACTGACATCCACTTAAAAACACTAATATCAGAATCAATTAATCCTTTTTATTTTATTTTAGACATTGACTTAAAAAGTGACTGCTGTATTTAAATTCCCTTAGCATTTCAGTCAGACTGGTAAAAGAACACAAAAACAGTTCAGCATTTTCAGTGGAAAAACATATACAAATAAAATAGAATTATCTACGCAAAAAACAATGAATATAAAAAAGATTGAAAAAAAGGTTTGTGTTCAAAAGAAAACCATTTACAACAGAGATTCTCTGAATGGAAATTCATACGAACCTTTTCATCACCAAAATCACAAATGATTTGATGAAATGCACACTTGACATGAATGAGACATAGAAGTGCTGTTATATTACAGTGTTTATATATACTTTGTATGTAGTTATGCGATAAATAAAGTGGGAATTTAGCAAAATGTTATATTTTTTTCTATAACTTTATGCATTACACTGTACTAAAAAATAGGAATACTTTAAGCCACACATCCCTTTTAACCGCTGACAGCAACAGAACCATTTTGTCACTGATATTACATATACTCACCAGTTTAGCAGACTCTGCTTACCAAAGTCTCCATATACAAATGTACTTAAAATGCTTCTTGAGCAAATAAAGTCTTTGCCTATCCAATGAGAATCTATGCACAAGAGGCCAAAAGAAAAATATATCTGGTTAGATCATGATGCAGCAGTGGAAAATGTATGTACAAACAAATATAAATAAATAGAAAAGCTTAATATACATGCAGGGTGAATATAAAGAACAGATGTACAGAATACAGTAAATGCATGAGTTATTTTCACTGTTTACTGACAGAATGGAGAGGCTGTGGGGTCAAAGGTTTTAAAGACATCCCTCAAGGGCCTGTCTTTCTTCTTACTGTCTTTGTCCTCCTCATCCTCTTGCGGAGTCCCAGCAGCAGGACCCACGGGTTTGTTCTGCCGCGGGTCAGTGTAAGCAGGTCGGATCAGTCCCGCTAGCGCCTGGATAGGCAAGTTGTGCACAGCGGGAGCTGCCGCCAGGACTGGCGAGCAAGGAGACGCTGGCATTACGGTAGGCGCAGGAGGATTTGACGGACAGCCACTTGAGTTGCTCTCAGAGTCATCGAGTGGACTTTTTTCGTCTTTTTCTACTCCTGTTCCCTGTGACGGCGAGGCATACGGTGGAGAGCTCGGAAGCTTTGCAGAAGGCTTTAGGATACTTGTTTTTTTAGGGTGCTCCTCACTTTCACGTTTCGGGGAGAGTAGACTGTGATTGCGTGGATCGTATAAACTTATCCCGCCTAACAGCGTGGTTGGGCTTTCAAGACCCGCACCCACTGAAGACGCCAGGCGGGGAGCATATGGGGGCAACTTTTCCGACTCGGGCTTAGTGGAAGTGCCAACCGTTTGGTTTGACGATCCACGCTGTAGCCGTGGGTCAGAGGCTCCTCCTCCAGATGTACTCTCCCTTATACCTGGTAGCCTGGAGTCCAGGCTTCCAGACCGGCTGATTCTGGGATCAAGAGTCTTGTGTGTACGTGGGTCCACGGGCTTGTCCAGGTGGTGGTGACGAGTATCCACAGCCCTACCAGGAGGACTGCTGAGTCGCCCGACTCCCTCTTTGAAGCGGGCGGCTGCCAGACGTGGATCAGGAGGTGTTAGGGTTGATGATGGAGGGTGATCCGGTGGGGAGGAAAGACTACGGTTTAGCTGAGCATCTGCGATTAAAGGTGGGAGCGGAAGATTTATAGAAGGCTCCTGTTTGGGAATCAACAGAGGAATGAGGTCTTCTGGAGCCCAAACCACGGTTTGTGAATACGCCGGACGCTGGAGGAGAATATCCACCCGGATGTGACTGAACTGCTTGATTTGACAGCGGGGGTCTCGGAGCGCGGCTCCAGGGCTGGGATCCAACGGGATCAAGGCTGCTCGTTCCCTTAGCTCTCTCTCACATTCGTCATAACCCCATCCTCCTTCAGGTTTGTGTGACACGGCGGGGTTTGGGTGGCGATGAGGGTCAGGTTTGGAGGAGTCCAAAGGTTTCATCTTGCGTGGGTCTCTGGCAAGCCTGGGGTCCCCGATTCCATCTCCAGCGTCTTTCCTGGGATCTGGGGGACGCTGACGTGGGTCAGCTTTTATTCGAGGATCGTTGGGCAAAACTCGTTCCTTCTGGAGTCTAGGGTCGGCTGGTCCCATGCTAGGCGGGTTTTTCAGCATGTCATTCTGCTTCTTTAGAGAATTAAGGATGGCTGTTACGCTACTGCCCTCTTCCTCATCACTGGAGTACCAATTAGGTGCTTCATCTAATAAACAGAAATTTTATTAGAGTATGAACATTCAAATAGAATCAAACCGGAACCAGGGTCTTCATGTTTTAAACCTACTTTGCTGTTGTATTACTATTCAATTTTAAAATTGATTTGACTGTATATAAGACGTTACGATGCTGGTTCCCTCCCTAAAGGCCAAAATAATTTTTCCACTGGCTTCTGGATTATTGCAAAAAAAAAAAAAAACCCTCTGTGATCAACAAAATTTTATGATTCTAACAAGTTTTGTTAATCACTATAGCCTTCACAAATAAACAACTTTTATGAATTGTATGGCTATATACAAACTACACCATGTATGCATTACTTTAGTGTCACTAATATTAAGCTTAACTCTTTTAGTCTTTACTTCAAGTTGGAAAGTTAGAGTTTTACTGATATATTTTACATCCTAGAACAAAATGTGACAAGCTTGTGTTAACCACAGACCAAAAAAACATTCAAAAAAACCCAATGACTACAGGAGGATGTCTTGTTTCCAGGTTTTAGTACACCTGCAGCACTCTGTTGTTCAGGGTCAAAGCCTAAATGTTTATTTCCAACATCCCACTCTAACCTTTCTCTCTGTTGGGAGGTGCAGACCCGTGTCCCTCATCCCTGTGAGAGTCAGAGTCTTGCTTGTTCTGGTTGAGATGTAAAAGCAAAGCCTTCTGTACAGCCGGAAGGAAGTCCTGCATCCCGCTGGAATCAGCGTTTCCATGTGTCTGTGAGTCCTGCATGGGTCCCTCATCTGTAGATGCAATGGAAAACAGGACGTCAATAGATTTATATTTAATAAATATCATACTTTTAGGGCATCTATTAATGGAAAAAATATAAATTAATACTAAATAAAGACGTACCACCTTGGGCCAGAGACTGGCTGCTAAACAAATTCCTGAAGAACTCCGAAGGCATCTGGCCCATGTTTTGGAAAGGCATGTTCATTTGCATGTCAGGCACAGGCTGAAACAGGGGAGCACCCTGTTGAGTCAGTGGAGGATGGTTCATGTGCTGCATGTTTCCATGAAAAGCAGGCGGGGGACCAAGAGGTGGCCTCGGAGAGCACTGGCCAAAACCCTGGGGTGGAGGTGGGCCTGGTGGGCTTTGGGGCATTCCTGGACCTGTGAATGGTAGAGGAGGGCTCCCTATGGAGCCTGGATGAGGGGAATGGGAAGGATTGGGCGGAGAAGACATCATATTGCCAGCCTGCATATCATCAGGACTACCGCCAAACTGTGGACCACCTTGAAACTGTCCAGCAGGGGGAGATGTACTGTTGTAGAAATTGGGCCTGCAATGAAAACCACAGTGAACCATGCTACAAATTAAAGCACAAACAAAAACAGCAACAAAAACATAACTTGTTTATGTAATTGTATGTAATATAATTGACACCCACTTGGACTATTGGGGGAAAAACATCTTTCTAAAATTTTCTATAATAATGAATTGGTAATCTATACAATGCCAATCTGAATTAACTGGTTGTAACTGTGGTTCTGCACTTTAAAGAAATAATGACCTTTACGAATGTAGAAATAACTATCTACTGTTCATTTTGACTTGTAGAATGTCAACTTGTGAATGGGGTATAAGAAAAAGCAAAATGATAATGCTAAAACAGCTTATATGATATGTAAACAGACCAAACCCTACCAAATATTCTGGATGTAAACAGTCAGTGTTAAGAGGATTAAGTCAATAAATGCCAAAAGTACCTTAGAGCAATCTTCTGTGCCAAATCCACAGTAGGCTGAACTTTAATCTCAAAAAGAGAGGGGATCTTCTTGCCTCCATCTGGTGGACTTCCAGGCCCAGGAGTGGGTAACAATCCAACTCCTGGAGGTGGTTTTGGCAGTGGAGCGATTCCTTGTTTTCTCAGATCTTCTAACTCCAGCTCATCCTCATTGACAGTTTCCTCATCTATATTTAGGATTAAATGTGCAACAACAATTAGGTTTCCAATGTGTGATTTATTCATTAAATGTGACATAAAGAGTTGATGCTGAAAGTTATACCTTGATAGATGTGACAGTTTACCTTATAAAGTGCTAAAATAACTCTAATAGT